>NW_026970770.1:0-18934 GCF_963678635.1 Symsagittifera roscoffensis | reverse complement strand
CAATGCCATAAATTGTGAATATCTTTCCCCGTAGATTTTTAGGAATTAACACCTATTTTTTGTTCCGATTTTTCTGTGCTCAGGGATGGTTTTTTGTGCCGAATATTTCTACTCGTGGTGGTTTTATTTTCTTCGGACAACTTTTGACTTGTTAACTAGCCTTTTTTGACGGATTTTTTTATCATTCAAAAGGTATTGTTATCATAAAGTTAATTTTAAAAAAAATTATTTCAACTGTGATCAGTTCTCAGAAAAATATGGGAGTTTGAAATTTGCCATTTTGGCCAACTTGGGACAATTAATCCTTTACGCGAAATTAGCTCGCTGTAAACGCGTAATCCGAGATTCAATCCGTTAAAAGTTTGTTCTAAATTGATCGAAGGAAGCTTATTTGCCAGAATTGATTTGTTACTAAGAGGGAAATCTATCACTTTTTACTCTATATGGCGAGTGGGGGATATTTTTTTAACAAAAAATCTCAAATTAAAAAAACGCATTTTGCATTATCACATTTAACTTTTCAAATTACTATTGCTCCATGGACCTTAAAAAGCAGTCGAAACAATTAGGGCTTCGTCATGATACGAGCAGTCTTGTTGTTGTGACTGTCGTAACGAAAGTAACGGAATAATTGTGCTCGGGCGGTTTCTTTCTTCCGAAAAATTTTGACTATTTAAAGAGCCATTTTTCGCCAAATTTTTTATTTCATTAATTACAAAGAATATTTCACCTGTGATTGTTTTTGTAAGGTTATGCGGGTTTAAAAATTGCCATTTTTTCCAATTTGGGACAATTAACGCGTGATAGATTTCGAGCTAATATCGCGTAAAGGAGATTTACTCCGTCTCAGAAATCGTTCTAAAGTGGTTGAAAGAAGCTTATTTGCCATAATTGATGTGTAATTCAGAGCAAAAACTATCACTTCGTAGTTTATATGGCGCGTAGGAGGATGATTTTCACATTAAAACTCAATTTGTTTTAAAAAAAAATTCGTTGTATCTATTACGTTTAACTTTTCAGGTTGTTTTTGCTCCATGGACCTTAAAAAGCAGTTGGAACATGTGGGGCTGCGTCTTGATACGAATTGTCTTGTTGTTGTGACTTTCGTAACAAAAGTAACGGAATATTTGTGCTCGGGTTTTTTTTTCGGAAAATCTTCGAATTTTTTAATTAGCCAGTTTTGCCATTTTTTATGATTCAATTGAAAAGATATTTCACCTGTGATTTTTTTGTGAAAATAGGGGGGTGTAAGGATTGCCATTTCGGCCATTTTAGGACAATTTCCGCGCCATATATTTCGAGCTACTAACGCGTCAGCTACCAACCGAAATCTATCATTTTGCATGTTAAATGGCGTGTAGGGGATAATTTTCACAAAAAACTCAAATTAAAATTATTTTTGCATTTGATTTTATTTACATTTAATTTTTCCATCGGTGTTTCTTTAGCGTAATGTAGCTAAAACTATTAATTTTAGTAAATATTAATATTATTTTTCAAAATTTTTGACTAGATTTTTATACTAAAAATCTTTTGTACTTGAAACGGTTTCGATCAAATTCTACTCCTCAGTTTCAAATTTGTCCTGAAGTTTTTATACATTTTGAAGATTAACAGCTTGATTTTATCCAATCGAATTTCAAATTTTTGATAAATTATTCTCGACAAAAAATTGTTCACCATCTGAATAATTTTGATGCCTTAAGTTTATTTTCAAAAAAACTCACTCATTTTCAGTTTTTTTAGAACTATGTGAAAATCAGAAATCATTCTAAAATAAAACTGGGTTAACTATTTGATCCTAACTTTGCACCAGTCAATGGAAAGTAGATGGAAAGTATTTCTTATTTTGCTTTATTTTTTGGTATGGTTTTCAAAATGGGAATAAAAATTTTGTTAGGAATGTTTTACATGACAATAAAACAATACAAGACTGCTCGTATCAGGGCGAAGAATGTTTCGGCTGCCTTTTAAGGTCAATGGAGCACTAATAATATGAAAAAAAATCAAATGTAAAAAAACTAAACAAATTTTGTGAAAATCATCCCCCACACGCCATATAAAGCACAAAGTTATATATTCCGCTCCTAAAACAAATCAATTAGGACAAATGAGTTTCCTTCAACCACTTTGGATTGATTTCTAAGACAGATGAAATCTCCGCATATGCGATAACTGCGCGAAAATTATCGCTCGTTAATTGTCCCGATTTGGCCAAAATAGCAATCTCTAAACCTCCGTAATTTTACAAAAAAAATGATCACAGCTAAAATATTTTTTCAAATTTAAGCTCAGGACAACAATACTTTTTGAATGCTTAAAAAGTATTGTTGCCTGGGGCGGTTTTCATCCATAAGGTATGAATGATTTCAAGATTAAGTTTTTGACAAATTTTTTTATTCTATCTGAAAACTATGATTCCTTACGCTGAAATTGGAAAAATGTTTTCCTCGTTTTTTTTTATTTTCTCGAGAAGAACATAAAACTTTGTGGCAAAACACCCCTCTTTGTGGTTTATATTTGGTGTCGGGGTAAAAAAAATCTTGATCGAATTTTCGAAGAAAACTTATTGCAAAATTCTTAGAAGACATTCAAAGCACGCAGAATTTCACCCATTAGACTCCGTTTTGTTTGCTTCTCTAATTTTTTTTCGGTCAAAGTGCGAGCTTTTTGTCTAAATTTTAAATTTTGCGATAAGAGTTTGTGTTTAAGTGAACCAAAACGCAAATACTACACATTTCATAGTTTGAGTTTTTACTAATTTCAATAAACAACCTTGGTTTAATGTTGAAAAAACATATGGATATTTTAAAGCTGACTGGCTTACATTTTGACCCCGGTTGACTGATGTATTAACCCTGGTTCAGTCTGATTGACCCTGGTCGACCCATGTATTGACATTCGTCGAATTGTATATCAATCCCGATCGACTGAATCGCTCGTAGACCTATGTAACATGAGTTAAGAATGGACATTTGGTCGCACCATGCAAACGATACATAAGTCGACCTCCTCGACCCGGTCCACTGCCTTCTGAAACCTAGACTAAAGTACGGCTTAACTTGAGAAACGTCTAGCATCTGTTTTTATCACAAAATTGTTTCAAAATAGCCTTGACTGAATCATTTGCTAGAAAACAACAGTTGGTTGTCCGTAAATAAACAATGATATTTGTGATACATTTCTTACTTGCATTCAAAACTGAGCCTCCAAGCTGTAGAAGCCATACTATTCAGCTTTAGGTTTTTATAAAAGACCGAATTGAAAGAACGGATATCTTTTTAGAACTTCAATCGCGGTTTTTCAAACTTCCCGTCAACTGTTTTGATTCTGCGGTACAATCTTGGCAGCAAAAATAACACAAAAATTTGTCCAAAACACTATTTTTTGGCGTTTGACTATTAGTAATCAGTGATTCAATAATTTGAGATCATAATTTCTCTTATTTTGTTTTTACAGACATTTTTTGTATTACGGAACAAAAAAATCCGTGGCGAAACAAAATTTGAGCTAAACTCAAACGCGATGATCATGGCTCATTTCTGTCAGATGAAGATTTATAGAAGTTCAGGAAACCGCATAATCTAAAAATGCAGTAAGAATGCATTTTTTACGCTTTGTGCGTTTATATTAAAGTAAAAGACTTTGGTGACCCGAAAATGAGAATCAGCAGGCTATTGAAAGCGATTTATGCTGCAAGCATTTTATTCTGCATTTTTCCGGGTAAGTTCTGAAGTTTACTGTAATTATGCGGCATCATGAAGTTTACGGGGCACCCTTTTTCTGCCACCTTGCTTTACCTTCCGCCTTTTTTCAACAATTTTTAAGATTAATGAGGACCTTTGAAAAACACGGAAAATTGCAAACAATGAAGCCTATTTTTGAGTGCGTCAGCAACCTGGGTAAGAAACGGATGCGTACCAGCAATAGTGTTTTGTGGAAAATAATCGGTTTTCATTAATTACATTAACCAAAACTTAACCCACATAATCTATTTTTACGACCAGTATAACCATGAAATTTAAAATTTTATTTCAATATTCAAAATGCATCCTGAATCATTATAATCGCTTATATTCCATTTTTATTTTCAATTTAATTGCTTATTCTTTCCTCATAAAATCCGGTTACATCAATTTTTTGTAGATCTTTAACATTTACTGCAAACTAGAAACCGAACGAACTGTTTCATCTCTATGTAAAACCCCCGACATTCGAAAAACGCCCCTAATTTCGCACCTCATTGACACCACATTTTCTCTCTTACCCCACAAACCCCCCTCTCCCTCCCACCCCAAAACTCACACCCAACACCCCTGCCCCCTCGTTCTCTTTTTCCCCCCGTCGTAAAATGGAGGATGGTTCATCCGATGGATGGAAGAAAATAAGTAAGATACGTTGGATTAAGGAGGATGAAAAATTGCTCAAAAAATCACTGATTGCATGCGAAAATTGTGAACAGAAAATTTGGAAACAAAACAACAATTTTCTGAGCAGAATGAGCCTAACTTTATCTTATCCTAAGCACAAAGTTTTAAACCGAAAGTAACTGTCAAGTTTTGAAAATTTTCAGAAGAATTTTTTTTAAAAGATCATTAACCAATCAGTGATTACAATCGAATACATAGGTTCTTTTGATGTGACAAAAAGTAAAACTCTAAATTTTTTCAATTGATTATTGTTCCGACTATTGTAACAAAAGTAACAAATAATTTGTGCTCGAGTGGGTTTTTTCGACTTTTTGGCTAGCCTTTTTTGAAGGAATTTTTTCAACTTTCAAACGGTATTGTTGTCTTGGGCTTAAATTTGAAAAATATTTTACCTGTGATCATTTTTTGTAAAGTTTTGAGGTTTTAAAGATTGCAATTCTGGCCAATTTGGGACAATCAACGCTCGATATGTTTCGCGCTATTCGTAAGCGGAGATTACATTCGTATTAGAAATCTTTTTAAATTGGTTCAAGGAAGCTTAATTGCCATAATTGACTTGTGAATAGGAGCAAAATTTATCAATTTGTACTTTATATGGCGGGTGGGGGCATGAATTTCACAAAATTCTCAAACTTGTTTGAAAGTTTTGGTCTTATTTTATTACATTTTTTTTTCATGTTATTGCTGCTCCATAGACCTTAAAAGGCAGTCAGAACATTCAGGGCTTCGCCCTGATACGAGCAGTCTTGTTCTTGATTGTTCTTGAATTATATAGAGAGACAAAATAATAATAAAAAAAACAATATAATCAATTTCTATGCAAAAACAATTAGTGTGGGTTAGTTCTTCATCAAATTCATAATGGGAATGCAAAATCATTCTTATGTGAGGTTTCATCTTATCAAATATGGAAGTTTTCCGCTTTTTACCGCGCAATTTGCCTATTTCCGCTTAAAACCAGAAAGCTTTTTGAGGCACTCAATTGTATAAATCTGCATACACTAATATTTTTGTTCAGTCATTTTCAGTCAGCTGAGCTAACCAGAAACGTTCAAGGACTCTGAATCATCCTGTTTTGTTTCAGTTTTGGAAGCAGCTAATAAAAAAATACCCGTTCCCATTCCCAGTGAGCATCTGCGAATTGTTTTACGCGATAATGTACATCCTCCTGGAAAACAGTGTGGAAAGTTCAGGCAAGCAAAAGTTTCCACCTTATAATTTTTTCAACAATTAATCTTGAATCTTTACAATTATTCTGTTGTTTCTTATATTAAAATTTCAAATTTCAGACATCAACAAAAATTTTGTTTTGCATAAATTTTTTTTGTTTGATTGAGTTAAGTTGGAGATAAAAAGTCGTTGATACATGCTTTTTGAGGCCTTTATTTATTTTGAAAATTATTTTATAAAGAATTAAAAGCAATTGCATCTTTTTAGTACAGTCCACCGGAACGCAGGAGTGGGCAACTCTGAAGTCTCAGAACTTTTCTACCCGTGTCAATCTGTAATTTCTTTATAAAAACTAGAAGAAATTGGTTTTCTAGGCTCAACAAATGGCATATAAGGAAACATTGATACTATCGACAAGCTTTAAACGTTGTAACAAGACTGCCCGTTTCAGGGAGAAGCCCTGAATGTTCCGACTGCCTTTTAAGGTCTATGGAGCAGTGATATCATGAAAAATTTAATGTAAGAAAAAAAATGATTTTTTTCAAATATGAGATTTATTTTGTGAAAATCATCCGCCAACACGCCATAAAAAGTACAAAAGGATAAATTTCGGTTGTAGTAACATATTAATTATGGCAAATAATCTACCTTCAACCAATTTGGAATGGTTTCTAAGACGGATTAGATCTCCGCTTACGCGTTATTAGCGCAAAATATATAGCGCGTTAATTGTCCCAAATTGGTTAAAATGGCTATCTTTAAACATCCCTAAGTTTACGAAAAAGGATTACAGGTAAAACATCTTTTCAAACTTAATCTCAAGACAAAAACAACTTTTGAATGATATAAAAAATTTCATAAAAATGATTAGTTAAAAAGTCGAAATTTGTCTGAAGAAAAAAAACCCACTCCGAGCACTAATTTTCCGTTACTTTCGTTACGAAAGTCAAAACAACAAAAATAAAAGTAAAAGTAGAATTAACGATTCGCCATGTTTAAATTTGTGCAACTTTTTCTAGAGAAATCTTTGTGGGGTCGATTGTGACTATTTGGTTTTAGAGTTGTATCGATCTCAAAACGAAACCAAAACTTATTGGAAAACAAACTTTTTGCTTAAAAGCCAACATCATTAAAGACGACAGTCAATAAGTTGAATTTTAACCACAACTTTTCTGAAAAATTAGAATGTGATGGTTTGCATAAACCGCCTAAATTATATTCTTTAATTCTGAATGCTCATGTAGTGTAATCAAATTGTCATTAATAATTGAAAACCAGGCGGACAGAGATTAAGTCGACTACCATAGAACAGCAAAAAATCAACAGCAGGAACCATAAAATCAAAAATTTATAACTATATATATAAAAGGTCTAGAAATCTAGACAAAACTGCTGGTATCAGGGCGAAGCCCTCAATGTTCCAACTGCCTTTTAAGGTCTATGGAGCATTAATAACATGAAAAAAAATTCAATAAAAATAAAAGTAAAATTAAGAAAAAAAGTAAGATTTTTTGTGAAAATCATCACCGCCCACGCCATATAGAGTACAGAGTGATAAATTTCGCTCCTAGCAACAAATCAATTATGGAAAATAAGCTTATTTCAACCAATTTTGAACAATTTCAAAGACGAGTTAAAACTCCGCGTATGCGTTAATAGCGCAATTTATATCGCGCGTTAATTGTCCTAAATTGGGCAAAACGGCAATTTTTAAATCCCCATAAGTTTATGACAAATAATCACAGGTGAAATATCTTTACAAAGTTAAACTTAGACAACAAAACTTTTGGAATGACAAAGAAAAGTTCCGTCAAAAATTGCTTAATAAAAAGTCGAAGTTTGTCTGAAGAAAAAAAACCGACCCCGAGCACAAAGTTTTCGTTATTTTCGTTACGAAAGTCGGAATAGTGAACACTACCTTAATCCTGCAAAAAATTTGACTGATTTGTGAAAATGAAAAAAAAACACTCAGTCGCAGTAGCAAATAAGCTTTGAACTGTTACCGTTGAAGAAAAAACTAGAGCAAGACTGCTGTTACCAGGGCAAAGCCCTGAATGTTCCGACTGCGTTTTAAGATCTATGGAGCAGTAAAAAATGAAAGTAATAAGAAAAATGGATTTTTTTTTCTTATTTGAGATTTATTTTGTGAAAATCATCGCCCTACACGCCCTAAAAAGTACAAAGTGATAAATTTCGCTCATAGTAACATATCACTTAAGGCAAATAATCAACTGACAACCAATTTGGAACAATTTCTGAGTTGGAATAAACCTCCTCTTAATAGCGCGAAAAATATCGCGTCTTAATTTTCCCAAATTGGCTAAATTGATAATTTTAAACCCCCATAATTTTACGAAAAAAATCACAGGTAAAAACGCTTTTCAAATTTAGGCTCAGGAAAAGCATAATTTTTGAATGATTCAAAAAATTTTGTCAAAAATGGCTAGTTAAAACGTCAAAATTTTTCTGGAGAAAAAATTTCACCGGAGCACAAATATTCCGTTACTTTCGTTACGAAATTCGGAACTACAATAATAATTAAAGATAGAAATGACGCTTCCTCTGGTTTTAACTTGTGCAACTTTTTTCTAGAGAAACTTTTGTGGGGTTGATTTTGACGGTTTGGTTCTAAAGTTGCATCGATCTCAAAACAAAACCAAAAACTGGTGGAAAACAAAAACTTTTTGCTAAAAAGCCAACAGCATTAAAGACAGCATTTTCAATAAGTTGAAATTCAACCAAAATTTTTCTGCAAGTTTGGACTGTGATGGTTTGCATGTACCGCTTACATTAGATCCTTTAACTCTGAATGCACTTGTACCGTAACCAAATTGGCATAATTAAATTGAAAACTAGGCGGATAGAGCTTAAGTCGACTACCATGAAACAGCAAAAATCAACAGCAGAGGCCATAAAATCAAAAATCTAGAACTATACATAAAGTTTAGAAATCTAGACATAACTTCTCGTATCAGGGCGAAGCCCTGAATGTTCAACTGCCTGTTAAGGTCCATGGAGCAGTAATGTAAAATTTTTGTGAAAATCACCCCCACCCCCTACGCCATATAAAGTACAAAGTGATAAGCTTCACAACTAGTAACCAATTAATTATGACAAATAAGTTTCCTTTAAGCATTTTGGAACGATTTAAGATGGATCAAATCTCCGGTTACTCATTACTAGCGCGAAACATATTGCGCAATAATTGTCCTAAATTGGCCCAAATGGCATTTTTGAACGCCCAAAACTTAACAAAAAATGATCACATGTGAAATATTTTTTCAAATTTAAGCTCAGGGCAACAACACTTTTTGAATGCTGTGAAAAATTCCGTCAAATATTCCGTGTTTAGTTAGGAAAGTCGGAACAAAAACGCGCTTACCAGTAGTTCTATTATTGTTCCGACTTTCGTAACGAAATTAATGGAATATTTGTGCTCGGTGTGATTATTTTTCTTCAGACAATTTTCGATATTTTATTAGCCATTTTGAAAGAAGTTTTTTAAAATCATTCAAAAGATTTTGTTGTCCTGAGTTTAAATTTGAAAGGATATTTCACCTGTGATCGTTTTTCATATGGTTATGGGGGTTTAAAAGTTGTCAATTTGGCCAATATGGGACAATTAATTGCACAAATAATTTCGCATGTCATTATATTACCTCAACTGAATATGACTTTTGGCTGGCGATATCACGTTTTGAGTCGGCTGAGAGTAATATTTGGTAGATTCATATAGTTTCTTCGGCACATGACAAATTTATATAAAAAATTTGAGTTTTTTTTTTAGCTTTTCACGATTTTATCTTGCTGAAATTTTGTTGACACACTTGTTGGTTGTTCGAGTTATAACAGCTTTTTCAAAACAATACAGTCATAATTGTCCTTACAATTGATGTGATAATAGCTGGCCAATAACCCTAGACGAATTTAGCTACCGGCAGTTTAAAAAAATGGTTGATAGTTTTAAATTGTTGAACTAAAATTTTTTTGATAATTTTCGAAAAACTCCGTTGCTTTTTGATCCATTGAAGCCTTAATTCTAGTACTCGTTAACCAATAAATGTTCCTGCAAATAGTACTCGGATTTGAAAACATTGGGAAAGTTTTCGTGCAGACATTTCCATTCAAGGTGACAGACATCCATCGAATTATGAGCAATCAAGTTTCAAAATGTATAATTTTCCCAGGAATTTTGAACAATTGTGTCTTAAAAGTCTTAATTTAAACAAGCGAATCAGATAGTAAATAAAACTATCAGAAAAAATACAAATACTCTGGCTCAACCTTTTACCGCTGACACTTATCGATCTCTGAGACCGATAAATTTCTTTGAATGCTGATACTTACCTATCTGAAAAAACATTAACAAATAATTAGGCTGAGAATGCTGTTTGTACAAATGTTATCCGACAAGATTTGTTGTTTAAGGACGACTGAATAACTTTTATGGATAAAGTTTTTGAGTAAGATAAAGAATCGATATGAATTTAGATAGAGCATTAAAAACTACATAGCTCATAACGTAATCCGATATAAAAGATGACTTATAATAGCAACGAGAGAGCGCAATTGTTTCACGGCTTGTTGATGGCCTTGAAGCCACATTAGGGGTTTAGCGAAGAAAGCAGCGGAAAGAAAGTATGGTTATAATGAGCATTAAAATGTGAACCTTATTAAATAGTTTTTTATATACGGAATGTCATCACAACGCAACCGCATTGGATCAACGTCTGCTTGCAAATGTGACTACTGCAAAAGTAAAAAAAAACACGATAATGCTACATCTATTGGGTGTGAGAAATGTGGAAATTGGTTTCATGAAGCGTGTGTCTCTATAAGCTGACGAAGTATTGTGGATGGGTAAAATCAAAAATTGCCTTTGGATTTGTGGGTTTGTGACAACTGCCTAGAAGTGGATATCTTTAAATACGAAGCGAAGTTTTGTACCATGTTTAACGAGTCAACCGATTCGATTAATAGCATTAAGTCTACAGTTTTATCTACTGTTGAATATGAAATACCGCTTATTGTTAAAAAATCCCTACCTGCACAATTAAACGAAAATGTAGTAAAAGCATTCAGTGACAATCTACCTTCTTATCGTGATGTATTAACTAATGGTACTGGCAATTAAGACCAACGGATTAAAAATTTTTTTTCATCTTCAATATGAAACACTTTACTTCACTTGCTCAAAACTAATGGTAATTTTCACGATTCTTTCAAAAATTTGGAAGTTGCAGCTAAATTAAGCTGATCTGAGCATTGCTTTTTGCATTGACAACACTATATAAAACGCATCTGAGCTTACATTAGATCAAATCTTATCGTATTTCTACTTTCGAGGAAAAAATGAAGAAAAAATTCATATTTATTTTCAAAGTTTTGTGTACTTGTCTTAAATCGATTATTGATTATTTTAGATCTTCGTTAAGCGAATGATTTTTCGACAAGTCGAGAACAACCCCACTTAATTCTCTCTGGATATTTGAGTTCCCTGATGGGTGTTCAAGCTGCCACAGGTCTATCAAAACTGCTGGTCTTAAGCTTAAAAGCTTAAAGTGTAACGCTAACTGTTTACGCGTGGCGAGTTATCCCGTCCTAAAAATCATTCAAAGTTGATTTGAGGCAAACTAGTTAGTCCTGTTAATTCTTAACACGACTCAAGTTTTAACACTTATAGACTGATGTTTTAATATAAATAGCAGAACTTAAATAGTAGAACTTTCCAGATTTTTTTCGCTAAAAACAATTTGAAACAAAAAAGGCAGTCAGAAAGTTCAGAGTTTTGCCCTTATACGAGCAGTTTTGTTCATTTTCATGATTTGTTTTTCAGTAGTCTAAGTGGAGAATAGCAGTTCTCATACACAATTCTCGTACAAGTCCATAAATGAGAGAACTTTGAGATCTGTCTGAAAAAATGATGATATGCCACACATCGGAATGAATTGGTTTTTTTTGCAGCTGCGGACATAGCTTGTTCACGTTTGTTCTTTGCACTAGGCAATGAGGCAAAAAAGCTCGTTTCTGCCTCCATTGCTTCTTTTTGTCTCCATTGCCTAGTGCAAAGAACAACCGTGAACAAGCTATGGCCACAGCGCCAAAAAAAAACGATTCTTTCAGATGTGTGGCTCTCTTTTCTTCCTTTTTTTATTTGCTTCCTCAACAATCGGAGAAGCTGCTGCGTTTTTTCTGAGGCAATTGTGTTTATTGAGGTCCAGTTTTGCATCCGACTTCTTTTCTGGTCGTGGTAGTAGATTATCTTAACTTGTTTCTCATGCCATGAGAATGTCCGATACGACGAAATGTTCTGTAATAACTATCGCAAGGCTGAATCAACCGAAACAACTGTCCCACTGAGAGATGGGCAATTGAATGTTTTCCACATTAAGAAGGGGCCCTTTGAGTTTAAATGAATTGTGGCTGCACCATAACAATTACCGATGTCTGAGGCTGATAAAATTTTGTAAAACACGAAAAGTAATTTAGTAAATTTTAAACAAAAAAAGACCGACAAACATATATGTACACTTGTTTACCAAAAAGATTTGTTTTAAGGATGACTGAAACATTTTTAGGGATAGAGTTTTAGAGTTAAATGAAGAACTGATACCAGTTGAGAACAAGCGAAACAAAACTGGATATTTTTGTATCGTAAAACGATATACAGACAGATGAACTATGTAAACACCGAGGCAGTGCAATCACGGCGGGTGGATGGCGTTGAACCCTTTTTGATGAATTAGAAAAAACTGCCTTGTATAGAAAGGCATTGACATATGCGCAACATGAAAACCGCAATAAATTTTTGCACTTCAACTCGTCAAACTTTTAAATTATGAGGTCAATTTGTTTTCTTTTTATTCAAGCAAACAACTTAAGTCCCATTGAGCTATGATTTTGTAACTTTCAGTGCTGTCAATTTGGCAAACATAATTCATAATTTGTTATTTTCTAGAAATAGTTCAATTGATGTATCGAACTGTTTTTGAAAATAGACTGCATAAAAGGACTTCTTTAAAAGAGATTTTCTTCTGATTTTCAAAAAAAAAAATTCTTTTATTATACAAAACAATTCATATATCTGAGAGATTGTTTTCATCCCATCTAAGATAATTTTGCCCCAGATGTTTCGAGAGATATCGGTTGAATGAGAATTGCATGTGATAAAAGAGAGAAGTGCAACAGCGCGCTACAACCCCCTAGAATCTCAAACAACAAAGCCAAAAACACTTGGCTTGTTTACCATACTATGGAGGCTAAAAAGCCCAACAACTAAAAATTGAATGTATTACGAAAAATTAATGATTCTGTAAATATTCTTTATGAGAAGAATTGTTAACTGCGAAAAAGATGAAAAAAAAGTTAAAGCTTTTAGGTCTTCGTTGAGCCAATGCCTTGTCACTTAGTAGAAAACACCTTCGTTTATTGCTTTTTGGATTTTGTGGCACCTGGTGCGTGTGCACATCACTGTTTTAACCTGCCACAGGTCTATCAAAACTGCTGGTTTTAAGCTTTAAAGCTGAAAGTGTAATGCGAATTTAAAGCTGAAAGTGTAATGCGGAGTTAGTCTTCCTAATTTTAAACACATCTCAAGTTTTAACACTTAAACTTTGATTTTATCAACATAAATATCAAAATTTCCAAGATTTCTTTCGCTAAAAACTATTTAAAAACTTTAAAAGGTTATTCAGAACCTTCAGTTTTGCCCTGATACGAGCAACGTTGTTCATTTTTATGAATTTTTTTAAAGCCCAAGAAAATAGCAATTCGTCGGCTTTTGTTTTATTTGCTAAAGGTTTATCAATTCAAACTGTTAAATAAATGAAATGTTAGATGTTAGATCATTATGATAAACTTCAATCTAAAATTTGGCGCCCCATTTAGCAGTTTCTGTTTCCAATTTCAAAGAAGAGATTAGGTCCGAAACATCGGTAATCGAAATCCGAGTTGTGCCAGAGATTACTGCTATCATTTTCACTGTGATCACTTTTCTAAAATTTAAAGAGGTTGCTACATTTTTCATGATGGCCAAACTACAAGAAAGACCTTAGCGCGCATCATATTTCTATTTACAAAGTTTTTTTACAGATCTCAGGCATCTTAGGCAGGAAATTGTATAATTAATTTTAAGGTATTTATACGGAATCAAAACAGAAACTTCAAATCCCAAATAAAGATCAGACTTCAAAATTCATAACTTTACCTATTACAAAAACATGTCAATGGATAGTCAGAAAGTACAATGCTGGTAGGCTGGAACCTGATATCATCAAAATTGCGGCCTAGTTTTTGCTTTTTTTTTGCTCCGCTATAAAATCTAATTTGACAACTGATACTCAAAACAAACGAACAGCAACATTAAAAAAATGTTCGTAACCAAATTTTCAGACTTTCTACAAAAAAGAAAACAAAAATTGAGCAAAAACGTAATTTGATTATGTTTCAACAAAAATTGATTTCCTGATTTCGAAACTTTCATTTCAAAATAAATTTTCAAATTTTTGATTGAATAAAATTTTTTCATACTATTTTTGAAAGATTGTAAAATTAAACCAAATTAGTCGGAAAAATGAAGATAGTTCAAATGATGTACTGTTTTAGTTATGTCTATTGTATTCAAGGGTATCAGTTTTCAACAAAACAGAGTAACCGCAAGCCACACTGGGCAGATTTTCCTCGATTTGCAGCAATGTTACAGGAGAACAACATGTGGGAAAAAATCAACTGGTTCTCATTGCACCCAGGAGGTAAATGATCCCTTTCAGGATATCATAAAGTTAGTTCACCTTCATGGCCAAAATGATTTACATTATCTTAAGAACAAGCACCACTTTTTTCGGTTGCATAAACTGAATCCATTTCTTATGCATGTTTAACCATGCTCATCGTATCACTGTTCAAAAAATTTGCTGAAAAAGTCTATCAATTTTACAAAAAAACGCAAATATACGCTGCCAGAAGCCATTTTGAATGATTATTATCAAAAAAAAAACACAAAAGGCAGATTTTCAGCATGGAAACTAGACACTTGAGAAAAAAAATTTGAGCAGTTCAAAAACCAAAAAGAATAAACGTAGCATGAGAAATTTGGCAATAAAATTTTATGAAAAATTAGAAAAATAGACAATTAGACGTAATTGAGCTAACACCGTGTCTGAAATTTGTTTACAGACTACAATTAAGTTTTGTTTGAGCTTTTTGAAATGCAAATCGAATTTGAATATGTCGCAAAAATCCCGGGTTGACCAAAACTTCTTATCTTATAAATTTTATGTACTTTGAATTTTTTTTGTCCGAAACACAATAACCCAAGAGTTTCTCATACAACAAAACTTAGATTCAGAGCCTAAAATGCCAACATTTACAATTTAACTGCATATGATGAATTGATGATGCATATGACATATGACGCATATGACATATGATGCATATAATTGCCTTGAACCCTAATGTCAACACTATACACAGACTGATTTACAAAATACTTAACATTTTCTATAAGGCAAGCAAGCAAGCAATATTTTTAACAACGCCGTTGTAGAAATTAAGTGCCTGTTCTTTCATACATATTTGGGCTAATCCTAACATTTAACACGGATAGTCGTTTACTCTTCCGACCACAGTTTTAGAACAATATAAACATGTTCTCTCAAATTGGTGTCGCTTTTTCTGCATGTTGTGATAAGAAAATCGGAACAAAAAAAGATTCTAGGCATATTTGAGAGTCATAGTAAAGTAGGTCAATTGGAAAACAGTTTTGAAGAAAAATTTCCAATTAAATTCTGCGGAATTTTTTTTTGAATTTTCAAGTTTTTTGATTCCCAAAATTGTGCTAAAAATCCCAAAAACTACCTTTACTTGAGTCAAATTAAGTTTTCACGGCTTAAATTAAGCTTAATTAAGCTATTGCAATTACTAACTAATTAGCTCAAAATTAGCTCAAAATTAGACCAAAAATCAAAAATTTCAAACCGCTTTTTCTCGACACTGAAATTTTGTTTGAAATTTTTCAAGGTCGTTCGAATCACGACTGAAAGGGCTTTAATATGATATATCACTCAACCCTGTACGATGATTATTTGTAGTAGCTGATTTTGCGTGGAAAAAATACTAAAGCACACCCGAATATAAAGTTCCTCCCCATTTTCAATGGTCGGAACAAAAACAAAAAACAAGCTAGGGCTATCAAGAACACTTCAGATGATTTTGGATAAATTATGCGAAAAAATTATCATGGAATATTTTATATGCAAACCACGTATTATGATTTTGCATGCAATGGTTTTTCCGGTATTTCGATAAAATGCTTGTTTGAGCACAGCAATTAGTTTGCGAACAAATAGAAAACATCAAATATTCCTCGATTTTGTGTTTTTATCTTTGAGAAAAGACTTGTTCTAGAATTTTAAATCATAAAATTGTATCATAAGTGTTAATTATCCAAATGAGATCATTTTTTTGATGATTACAATGATTCAAGACGGTCTAATAGACGAAACATTGCTATAAAGATGTTTAAACGTCTTTTAAAACATAATTTTCTATACCAAGTCCTTTTGCAAAAAACAACCAAAAATACCATATAGTCTGGGCAAATTTGCAGGCACTTGTTGTCGATCACAAGTTGGAGAATTCAAAAGACATGGACTGCAGTTTGGAGTATCTCCTGAAGACTACTTCAAAAAAGTGACAAATTTCTCTGCAGGAGGCAAAACATTGACACATATTCAGGTATTTTTTAAGTTACAACATTTTTTTTGCTTTATATATAATTTTAAAAAGACAACTTTTGTTTGTTATATGAATCTCATGTCATCCTGGTTTATAATTACAAAAAAAATTTTATTTACGAGAAAATGGATAGTCAGAAAGTACAATGCTGGTAGGCTGGAACCTGATATCATCAAAATTGCGGCCTAGTTTTTGCTTTTTTTTTGCTCCGCTATAAAATCTAATTTGACAACTGATACTCAAAACAAACGAACAGCAACATTAAAAAAATGTTCGTAACCAAATTTTCAGACTTTCTACAAAAAAGAAAACAAAAATTGAGCAAAAACGTAATTTGATTATGTTTCAACAAAAATTGATTTCCTGATTTCGAAACTTTCATTTCAAAATAAATTTTCAAATTTTTGATTGAATAAAATTTTTTCATACTATTTTTGAAAGATTGTAAAATTAAACCAAATTAGTCGGAAAAATGAAGATAGTTCAAATGATGTACTGTTTTAGTTATGTCTATTGTATTCAAGGGTATCAGTTTTCAACAAAACAGAGTAACCGCAAGCCACACTGGGCAGATTTTCCTCGATTTGCAGCAATGTTACAGGAGAACAACATGTGGGAAAAAATCAACTGGTTCTCATTGCACCCAGGAGGTAAATGATCCCTTTCAGGATATCATAAAGTTAGTTCACCTTCATGGCCAAAATGATTTACATTATCTTAAGAACAAGCACCACTTTTTTCGGTTGCATAAACTGAATCCATTTCTTATGCATGTTTAACCATGCTCATCGTATCACTGTTTAAAAAATTTGCTGAAAAAGTCTATCAATTTTACAAAAAACGCAAATATACGCTGCCAGAAGCCATTTTGAATGATTATTATCAAAAAAAAAAACACAAAGGGCAGATTTTCAGCATGGAAACTAGACACTTGAGAAAAAAAATTTGAGCAGTTCAAAAACCAAAAAGAATAAACGTAGCATGAGAAATTTGGCAATAAAATTTTATGAAAAATTAGAAAAATAGACAATTAGACGTAATTGAGCTAACACCGTGTCTGAAATTTGTTTACAGACTACAATTAAGTTTTGTTTGAACTTTTTGAAATGCAAATCAAATTTGAATATGTCGCAAAAATCCCGGGTTGACCAAAACTTCTTATCTTATAAATTTTATGTACTTTGAATTTTTTTTGTCCGAAACACAATAACCCAAGAGTTTCTCATACAACAAAACTTAGATTCAGAGCCTAAAATGCCAACATTTACAATTTAACTGCATATGATGAATTGATGATGCATATGACATATGACGCATATGACATATGATGCATATAATTGCCTTGAACCCTAATGTCAACACTATACACAGACTGATTTACAAAATACTTAACATTTTCTATAAGGCAAGCAAGCAAGCAATATTTTTAACAACGCCGTTGTAGAAATTAAGTGCCTGTTCTTTCATACATATTTGGGCTAATCCTAACATTTAACACGGATAGTCGTTTACTCTTCCGACCACAGTTTTAGAACAATATAAACATGTTCTCTCAAATTGGTGTCGCTTTTTCTGCAAGTTGTGATAAGAAAATCGGAACAAAAAAAGATTCTAGGCATATTTGAGAGTCATAGTAAAGTAGTAGGTCAATTGGAAAACAGTTTTGAAGAGAAATTTCCAATTAAATTCTGCGGAATTTTTTTTTGAATTTTCAAGTTTTTTGATTCCCAAAATTGTGCTAAAAATCCCAAAAACTACCTTTACTTGAGTCAAATTAAGTTTTCACGGCTTAAATTAAGCTTAATTAAGCTATTGCAATTACTAACTAATTAGCTCAAAATTAGCTCAAAATTAGACCAAAAATCAAAAATTTCAAACCGCTTTTTCTCGACACTGAAATTTTGTTTGAAATTTTTCAAGGTCGTTCGAATCACGACTGAAAGGGCTTTAATATGATATATCACTCAACCCTGTACGATGATTATTTGTAGTAGCTGATTTTGCGTGGAAAAAATACTAAAGCACACCCGAATATAAAGTTCCTCCCCATTTTCAATGGTCGGAACAAAAACAAAAAACAAGCTAGGGCTATCAAGAACACTTCAGATGATTTTGGATAAATTATGCGAAAAAATTATCATGGAATATTTTATATGCAAACCACGTATTATGATTTTGCATGCAATGGTTTTTCCGGTATTTCGATAAAATGCTTGTTTGAGCACAGCAATTAGTTTGCGAACAAATAGAAAACATCAAATATTCCTCGATTTTGTGTTTTTATCTTTGAGAAAAGACTTGTTCTAGAATTTTAAATCATAAAATTGTATCATAAGTGTTAATTATCCAAATGAGATCATTTTTTTGATGATTACAATGATTCAAGACGGTCTAATAGACGAAACATTGCTATAAAGATGTTTAAACGTCTTTTAAAACATAATTTTCTATACCAAGTCCTTTTGCAAAAAACAACCAAAAATACCATATAGTCTGGGCAAATTTGCAGGCACTTGTTGTCGATCACAAGTTGGAGAATTCGAAAGACATGGACTGCAGTTTGGAGTATCTCCTGAAGACTACTTCAAAAAAGTGACAAA
>NW_026970769.1:0-53000 GCF_963678635.1 Symsagittifera roscoffensis | reverse complement strand
ACTTCCGCCAGACAGCTACCAGGTTTGACCCAGTCTTCTGGTCCCCAGCCAGGCAACTCCACTTTATCTTCTCCGTTGTTCTTAGAGGCTGTTATCATCACATTATATATGATGTTGAGGTCACGAAGGTTACAGTCTGCATTCAGTTCCCTCTGTACGTCTTGTGTCGCACGTAATTTTGAGTCAGTGTTGGGACTAGGACACCATGACGGCCTCATCAATTCCCACACTGCCATCAAGCTCGTTCTCAGTAATTCATCTGAGAATCCCAACCCAAACTCCACTCTCTTGTCGGATTTTGGTACTGAAGGTGCAGTCACCTCTTCTTCCAAGACCAGTCCCAATTTGGCCTGTGGATTGTTAACGCTCTTGATCGTTACAATTCTGGACGTCCAGAATCTTAGTAACACCGCTTGCTCATAATCAAAGAAGCAATCACGTATGTCTTCACTCAGGAAAGGATTGTACGCTATCCCTATGATCCCAGATACGTAGCTATATGACTTCTTCTTGATCGGTCCACAGTATTCACTGGATTTTGGCAATGCTCCCATAGATTCTTTAGTGAGTCTCAGCTCCTTGTTTGAGAATCTCCTGATCTCATCTATCTTTTTCATGGGTTCAAATTCTTCAGGTTCTTTCATGTTCACCCTCATCGGTTTACTTTGCTGCATGTCCAGCAGTGCTAGCAAGAACAAGGCTTTCGTTCGCTCATCGCCTTCCCTCAACAATTTAACACAAGCGTTTAATGCAGGTACTGAAATCTGCTCTATCAGGAATCGAATGAAACAGAGAGCATCTCTCCGCTTCGCACACACTACTGCTGCTCCCTCCTGGACTATCAGATCCCTCAGATTCGTCATAAGGAACACCTTTTCTTCTTTTGACCTCTTTCTTTCTTCTGAGTCATATTCTTCGCGAGTCAGTCCCATCATGCACCAGGCGAACCTGAGTTGTAATTCTGTCCTTACGTAAGGTACTGCCACGAGAGCATGTATTCTTGGCGTAGTCCTCATTTCTTCTTCGAAATACCTCAATACTACTGCTTTCCATGGAAGGCTCACTAACTGCTCGATCGTTTCCGCCTGTACATCAGACGACGCCAAAGTTCCATACGCCTTCTGCTTGAGGGTGGTGCCCTGCAACATTGTTTCCAGATAACCCTCCATGGCTTTTTCGTCTTCCAGGGCCATTACATGCCCTCTAGCCGAGTTTCGGTATTCCAACATTTCCATGTATCCACCGGTGGGTTCATCTATCGACACTGTCTCAGACACTGTTAGTCTGTTGTATTCCACTGGTGTTAGTTGTCCTGCAACACTTCCCTTTCCATGATTCATGGGAGATGGCTTGAAGTCCCTCATTTTACTCTCTCCACATTGACTGAGTATTTCCATTTCTAAAGTTGCTCCAGTCAGAGTGCGGTCACTCCTTTTGGATTTATAACCGGTCGACTTTATTCCCGCCATGAGAATGGGTGGCACCATCGCTATATCAGTTAACATTCTATCTGTGCCAGACAATTGATAATCACCTTGCCCCAAATCCATGACTTCCTCGACTCGTTTTCTTTTCGCTGAGTTACCAGCTTTCATCGATATTTCTGAACCCACTTTCGTTTTTCCAATTCTCCTCGGCATCACTCTGCTGCCTAACTTCATTTTCATCGCATTGATTTTATCAATCACCATTTTCGATCGTATCGTCCCTCTCCTGGTTCTTGACAGGTACACCACCTCTCCTTCATCGTCCTGCGGTGTCATCTTGATGGGAGAATTCGATTCACTCTCATCAGTGGCTCAATTCACTCTCATCAGTGGCTCAGAGTCGATCAATAACTCACTTAGTCTCCCTTCACACTCATCAAGCTTGTCAAGTACTTCTCTCATCAAGGGTTGATTGAGACCTGTTTTGAGGATGGACTGGGTCCCATAGCTCTGAATCACAGTCCAGACTTCTTCCATAAACGCCACTCTGTCCAGCTTACATCCCGTCCTACTCTCGTGGTCTCGGTGGTGTACTTCCCATTCTTCTTTGGGCAGCGTTCTCAAGAAAGGTACTCTGGCTGAGGCCTCTATTCTTCTCCTCCGGGGTGATTCCATGAGGATTCTCTGGTCGTTATTTCTTGAATTGCCATGAGAGCTGCTCTCCGGCAAATTCCGTTTCATTTCCATAAAGGCTGACGGAGGCTCCAGTGTCGAGGTGCCTTCATCCGCTGGCTCAGTCGTTTCCAACGTATCCGCATTGTTTTCAAGATCACTGAAGATGTTAAAATCCAGGCTGGATGTTCCTCCTGTCGATGCCCTGTCGTCTTCCCCACCAGTTTGATCTTGTTGCATGGGTTCTTCAGTCTGACGGCTTCCACCCTGTCCCTCATCTCCTTCTGACTTATCCTTATTCGAGCTCGATGGTCCTTGTTCGTCATTGTCGGCTTCTTCCTGAAATCTCGGTATGAGCAATGTACCGGCCGACTTATCTTCCTCTTCTCCATGGACCACTTTGATTTCT
This sequence comes from Symsagittifera roscoffensis, assembly GCF_963678635.1. Taxonomy (NCBI): domain Eukaryota; kingdom Metazoa; phylum Xenacoelomorpha; order Acoela; family Convolutidae; genus Symsagittifera; species Symsagittifera roscoffensis. Next base: position 50,492 of record NW_026970769.1, on the reverse strand, counting down.
TCGCAGCCGAAGGGTGCTAGGAAGGTTCTCGTCTGCAATACTCCTCCAACTTTCATCTCCTTTTTCACACTGGTCAGGATTAATGAGGCTTCAAGCAATTCAGTCCTGCCTCTCATTCTCATTGGAGCTAAGCTTAGTCCCTTCCATTCCTCATCAAATCTTCCAGGCTTGGGAGTAGCGGCGTTGCTTATTCGCCTTCTCGTCGCTTGATCCGTGTACGCAAATCGTGTGTACTGTAACACGGCGGCATTTCTCCCCACGAAGTATGGATCCATCGTCACCGAGAAATTCCCTACTCTCCTTTCATTGGTTTCGAATGCTCTCAATCTAGGAGTTTGTACTACGGAGACTGCTCCGAGCAACATCCTTCTTATCAGAGGGAATTCAGGGATTGCTTCTGGTAGCTTCTTGTAATCACCCCAGTCTTTCGTCTCTTCTCTCACCTTGTGATATGCTGCTGTGAGACGAGGCACTCTGGTTATTTCACCATTCGTTTTGTCATAGGGTCTCAGATTCCAAAGCTTTGGAAACACCTCGATGTGTCCTCTTTCTACTTCTCCCATGCGGTCACGGAAGTGATCGTCAAAATTGATGACTGTCATCTCTGGCTCCAATATTTTCGCAAACAACAGATCTTCACTCATGAGCTCCCGCAGTGTGTGCTGCTCACACCAGTTCCGTGTACTACCGTCCACTGCCGATATGAGGTTCAGGTGCAGCACCGACCTCCTATATGCTTCCACTTTAACGTCAGGGAACGCAAAGGTGACTGCTGGTCCATAGATCACTGTCACGAACTCCGTGACTCCTCTGATCAGCGCCAAGGGATCGGTCCTCATAGCCAAGCTCAGATCTGTTAATAGCGGCATGCCTCCAACATGTCGTCTAACATCTTCCTCTCTTTCAATTGTCTCGTCTTCTCCGGTTCCAAAGCGATTTTGTTGCAAGAGATATTGGATCAGAGTGTGTCTCAGGTCTCTTATTTTGTTCCACGAGTCCGTTGATTTCTTCATATTCAGGTTCCTCACTCTCTCTTTCATCTGCTCTGGACAACGTGCCAGTTTCATTAGTCCTCCCAAGTTTCCGTGGGTTATTGCGATCAATGTCAGAAGTCCATCTAGTCGCAGGTTCTGTATTCCATCCGTAAGCAGTATCGCCGGTCCTTTCACAAAATTCTCCGCTCCAAATGTCACGAACAAGGCTATTAATTCCACTATCGATACTTTCACTACTGCTTGGAGGAATTCCTTTATCAAATAGTGCGAGACTTTCGGGTAAACTTTTGCCAAGAAGGACGCGGTCCATCCGGCTCCCAACCCTTCTAGCATGCTGTCTGTCCTTTCAAATCCCTCCTGTCCCCTCACTTCCTGGGTCCAGAAGGTTTCCAGAGTAATCTGACACATTCTGTTCACGAACTCAGCTGTCTTTTCTCCGGCATTTTCCGCCAGGTTCACCTCCTTCAACAAGTAGGCGTGTATCTTAGTGATCATTACTGGGCCTTGCTGAAAAGGATCTGCACCCAATGCCGCTACTCTAGGATTCAGGTGTAGCCACTGGTTTGCTTCCGGCTTGGTTCTCAGCACCATCGCCTCCAGATGAGCTCTCGTCTCCAGTGAATTCTTTCTTCTCGTGTCTTCACTTGCTACTTCCATTGCTCGGAACCACAAGTCGTTGGACATTGCCGTGATCACTCGATGGTCGTCATCTATTCCTGGTTTCAATTTGAGCTGCCGACTGAAGTTGGACAGTTCCAACCCCAGCACTTCGTCCAACACCAACATGTGTAGCGCGTGGTCCTTGAATCCTCTCATCGCGTTTGAGATATCTGACCATCCATACTGCAGGCAGTTCAGCCTTAAGTGGCCTCAGGTTCTCCATTTCTATCATGCGATTCGGGGCTGATATGATCACATCATATTTTCCTTCCGAAAGTAAGGCTACCATTGCATACACAAATTTCAGTCCATCCGGGAGATGTGCATATCCCGGAGACAACGCAAATACTACTCTCAACGTCACTTTATTGAATGATCCCTCCTTCGTCGCATCCACCACTTCACCCATCGACTCCAGGATGTTTTTTATCGCTGGTCATACTGCGTTTTCTGCTGTTGCAGGATCTCTGAGCCTGCTCAGAAAACCTCTACTGTGTAGATGATCATTGATACCAGCAAACACAATCGTTATCGGGTTCATTTCTGTCTGCCTTTGTACCCCTATAGCCAATGACACTGATTGCAATAGGTCTAGGTCAACTGCGGCCAGCATTAAGACGTCCAGCCAAAACAAAGACTTAGAGGTGTACACAAACTCTGAATTCGCTACTACCATGATTTTGGCCTTTCTCATCTCTGCTTTGTCGTAGGCGGCGAAGATGGTCTCATCTTTCTTTATCGCTGTCAATCCGCCATATCTCTGGGCATCACCATCTTGGTTTACTAGTTTTGGGTACACTCTCTCCTTCACATGACCAGGTGGTGTCGTCAGTTGCCTAAATATCTTCACGTGTTGTCCAATCGGCGCTCTCGCCGTCAGGAATCTTCCTGGTCTTTCTTCACGATTCCTCTCATCATGATTCAATCTCACATCTTGCAACGGTCTTGCATTCACAGGTCCCATTGTGTTGTTGGAGGGCAGTCCCTCCAAGTCAGCAAATCTTAAGGCTGTCGTGGAGCTGAAATTTATGCTAGCGGCTATCCACCAGTCTACGCCGGTTATTGAGTATAATCTGCTGACGGATAGCGTCGCTCCATTCAGCATCCTCCTTGCATCTTCGATGAAGCTTACTCTCTGCAGGTCCAGCTTCATCAGTTCGTCTTTGTATAATGCCAGGGAGACGGTATGGGTCTCGACCACAACAATGAGCCTCTGTTCGGTCTCTCCTCTCGACTGGTACTCGTTGTCTCCGATCTAGTGTCCGATCTAGACGTGCCTGCTACTTCTTCGATTGGTTGGTTGACAGGTCCTATCCTTCTCCTAGGATGAATTGTCCTCCTCATCGGTGCTTCCCCCAACCGATCTTGCACGTCTGTTCTTCGACCTGGTTCGCTGGAGCTTTGTTGCCGGTAATTTATGACGGCTGGGACTGTACCCAAACGTGTTTCCAGGTTAGGAGGCACAAAGGTGGTGATCACCGTATCATTCACCGTTCCCTCTTCCTTCAGTACTCCTGTGTCAAAGAGTTCTGCTTCCAGCTCATCCAACCGTTCTTGGAAGACTCGATTCAACCAAGCTTGTCCTTCGATACTGTCAAAGTGGATGCCATCCGAAGTCAGTCTGGCTTGATCCATGGCTCTCAATTCATGTTCAATGTCCATGAGGATCATTCTTCCGGCATTTCGATTTGCTAGGTTTCTTAAGATGTTGTTCCATCTCATGACTCCCTCGTTGTGCCTTCTTCCTGATGCTGTCAGGCTTCTTGCGTTCATTGGCACCGTGCAAACGGTCAGTACCGCGCAACTGAACGTCTGCCAGAGAGTAGTGAACAAACACACCATCATTGATTCCCACAGTGCTTCCTGCTCGTCTGATCCTCTGGAGATATCATTCGTCCCAACTAATATCATCACACTGGGTATCTTCCCTGGATTCATCAGCTCCACCATCCGATATAATTGGGCAATCGTCGCGCCCCCAAAGGCCATCACCGTGGTGACCCATAAGGTCCTCAAATTCGACAGCACTCTGACTAAGCTGTCTCCCAATATCAGGTGTGATGTCCCGAGTGGTGGTTGCTGCAGGTTCACAGCCGGGCTCCAGGTAGCTCGATTGAAGCAGGCTCTCGGATCTGTCTCCGGAACTCCCGTGAAACTATACTTCAATTGATTATTCTTCTGCACGTCTATTACACGAGATACTTTCTTCGCTGGCATCTTCCTTACTTTCCTCTCTGGGATTCTCGAGCTCCCAATGAGTGGTGTCACATTACTTATCCCTTGTCTGATTACCGTCTGGGAGAGTTGTACTCTGCCCGTATCGTCAATCGTTCCATAGGGTGCAGTCACCCCGGAACCTGGTGCATTCTTGTTAGCGACCAATCGTCCAGCTGTCTCTATCAGTTTTCTCACTGTCTGTTCTACGACGGGATCACCCAAGGTGTCACTAGGATCCGGGATTGTTACTCGATTCGTCTCTGCTGGAAGCCGTGTCTCCGTTGTTTGAATCATTTCTCGAGGTGTCAAGAGCTCCATCGGGGACTGCCCACGAGGAATGTCCCTTGCAGGTATCACTTTCTCGATGGCCGTTGTCAACGCCGCCTGCTCCGATCGCTCTTTGTATTCCTGTCTTAAGCGTTCGATCTCTTGACCCTGCTTTTTGTTGCAGTCTTCAAACAACTTTCTCCACATGTCCCGGTCTTCCTCCATCGCCAGCATGGTCTTCGTCATATCGTCTAACTCCTTCTCCGTTCTTTTCAGCTGGTCGTTCATCTCGTCCAGATCTTGTATGGTTTGGTTCGTGTGAACCTTCTGTGTTACTTTCGCCCTTTTTGGTGGCACAGCTGCTCTCAGTGGTGAACCAGACGAGGTCGCCTCGCTGTTCATCTCCCTATGCATTCTCGTCAGCCCAGGTTTAGGCTTAGAGGGCATTGGCATCTCACCTGGTTGGTAAGTCCTAGAACTTCCCAACCCAGGCTCATTCGCCAAGTCACTCCCTGAGAGAGCCCCGTTTCTCCACCTCATCACTTTCATGTTCGGGCGGTCTAGTACTCCTCTTTCTCCATATGCTGCCATCAACAGGACTTCCGTGGGGCGGTCCCCACGGTTGTCGTGCCCCAAGATGTTGATTAGGGCGGTCAGCAACATGACCACCTCTGGGTCCTCCAGAGCGAAGTCTCGTTCGATCAGCCGACGATAGATCGCATCTACCATCGGTCCCACATATGCCTCTGCCAGGTCCATCAATTCGTCCAGGTTGAAATTGTCCATACTGTTCTTTCCAAGTTTGATTTGATTCGATTTCGGTTTGATAATTTGACTCAAGTGAGTAATTTAAATGATCAATCAGGATCTAGAAAAGAAATCACGAATGTCACACTTGTCAGCTTCACCTTAACATATATCGTTAAAATTTGCTTAAAGACAGTTCAGATAAAAAGATATTTATCCTAAAATTTAATAAAATCAATTGGTTTCTAAAATTTTGGAATTCGACCTAAGATTGGACAGTCCAAACTTTGGATCTATTCCCAAAATCGTCATTTAGTTGTTCATGGTCACTAACCCCTACTTACCCATGATCTTAATAACCTAACACATAACATAACATAACATAACATAACACACATATCACATATTACATGCAACTTGGTCTTTGGCCTAACACCCTCTCGCACATCACTCAGCCTATACTTAAGTAATATTTCTTATGTAGATATACTTGTATGTTCGTATCGGAAAACATCACGTGTACAAGCGCGTACAATTCCCGAGGATGCAGTCTTCCTCTGTTTGGATCGTACACTGGAAGCGAGAGCTCCTTCACGTCCATTTCCACAAGGAAGTCCCTCAGCCTCGTCAAAGACAAGACTAGATTTTCTGGGTCCACGTGCTGCTTCTCTGTCGCCCTCGTTACCAAGAAGCATAAGTACTTTCCCGGTATCTGCGACACCGCCGGGGGTAAGGCTGCTACGCCCCCTATCCCTGGTCTTTGCTTCCAAAGGAATTCCACGTTTTTGTATTCCCTCTTAAAGTCTGCCGCTAGCGCCGTCCTAAAACTCATGTCTGCGGTGATTGCTATCGCACATGTTCTGTTTGTGAGTATGAAATCACTATCTGTTAGTACTATGTTACTTGAATTTTCATTTAGTGAGTTAAAATATGACTCAACTACCCTGCCTATGTCAGCTTTCTTAGGTTCTTCGCCTGTTTCTGCTTCTAAGTCTCCTGTCTCTCTTGCTATTCTCAATTTTTTTATCATCAAGTTTTCAGTGTGGGTAAGTCCTACCCCCACTCCCCGGACAAAAATATCCATCGGCGTCCCCGTCGATCGCATACCGGGTATTAAGTCAAGATTAGAAGCTGGAATGAGTAATCGTCCTTCCTGGGCAGCCCAGGAAGGATCGTCTCGTTCAGTCTTGATGTATTTCATGCTTTCACGATCTACGTCTTGAATCGTGACGCTGGTCTTCTCTGGATCCGAGGTCGTTTCATTCAGCCACTCTAAGACACGCAGGTTCGTCTGGTCTTGTTCATATGACTGCTGTTGCTCATCGTCAAACTCTACCTCGGGTTTCGACCAGTCGTCAACCCACTCATCGTTGTGATCATTGACTATGTCAATGTCTTGTGATACAGTTATTTCCTCTAAACCCACTACTTCCTCCACTATTTTCTTTAGATCTATCCTATCCACTACAAAGTCGTCACCGTAAGGATTGTATTTCTTTCTTGGTCTCGTCCCGTCCTTCTGACGAGTCTGCATCGTGAACGGAAGATCTGGTTCCAAGTTCTTGGGAACCTCTGTCTGTTCGGGATCCTGCCAATCCTCTTCTGCGTAGGGTAAGGTTTCATCGTCCGCTTCGATATGTTCGTTTGGATCCAGGTACCTTCCTCTACGACTTCGTTTCCATCGTTCTTCTGCCTGGTGCCTTTTTCATTGACCTCACAAGCAGGGTCCATCATTAGATAATCCCCTTCTTCCATGTCTGCAGGTATACACCAGTCTTCTGTCGATGGATTGTGTGGCTTGATGTTCTCGTAGTGGGCGGCTCGGCCAGTACTCAGTCTATAAAAGCGTCCCTCTTGGTGCACCTCTGTAATCATGAAGGGTCCCCTCCACTTCTTCAGAAGCTTCTTTGTCCCTTTCGGTGGTATAACGTTCTGAAATACCCATACGTAGTCTCCCACCGAGTAAGCCTTTGCACCAGCTGCTTTCTTGTCGAATCTTTTCCTCTGCCTTGCCTGTGCCTGCTGAGTGTTTTGTCTACACAAGTCGTTCAACTCCTGTTGGCGTCTGATCACATCCCTCACGTAGACCTGTGGGGACGTTTTCTTTCCCTCATATTCTGGGTAGAAGAAGGTTAAGGGTAAAGACTTTTCGTGTCCAGTTAGCATCATGTGTGGACTGACTCCAGTGGTGGAGTGTTGCGTGCTATTATAAGCTCCCATCACCTGCGGAAGGTATCTGTCCCAATCGGTCATGTACCTGGAACAATATACCCTCAGCATCGACACTAACATCCTATTCTGTCTTTCCCTTAAGCCATTCGTCTGAGGGTGGTACGTCGTGGAGTGAGCCTGAGCGACCTGTGAGTGTCTCATAAGATCTTTCGTAAGCTCTCCTACGAAAGCTGTTCCATTGTCCGATTGAAACGTCATCGGACAACCATGTCTTGCTATCCATGTATTGATCAGGGGGTCGCATGTCTCTTCCGCCGAGGCCGAGGCTATCATGACCAGCACCTGATTGTAACCATTGTCTGTCATGCATATTTTTTGGTGATCTATTTGCACCACCTCATTGAATTCAGACGACTCGATCGATTGTAAAGGAAATCGCAACTTCCTAGGATCCTTGACCTGTTGGCATGACAGACATGCTGTCATCCATTTCTCGCATGCCTTTTTCATCCCAGGCCACTCAAAGCGCTTCAGGATCCTCTGATATACTTTGTCGATCCCCTGATGGCCCATTTGATCATGTGACCTGAATAATAGTTCTGTCTGATAGAGTTGCGGTAATACTATCGCGTTATACTTGTACAGGACTCTGTCTTCCTCCCTTCTTTTGCAAGCCACAATCCCGTCCTTGTTCAAATATAACCTCCCTTCCTTCTGCATGAAGTATTGTCTCAGGATGCGATAACTATCTTCCTCGAGGTCCCCTTTATCCGGAGAACCATTCTCGATCCACCTTTTCAGGTTGCTTGTCATTCGATCATTTCTCTGCGCCCTTAGAAGGTCCGAGAGTCTGTATCTCGCCTTCAAGTACGTCTTCATGACCCTCATCTGACTATTCAGCTCGTTGGGTTGATGTGTGTCTTCTTCCATCTTAACGCACCAAATCTTCGCCAACGGTTGCGTTTCTTGTTCAAACGGCAGAAGATCAGTCCTGACTACAGCTTTCTGTGGCAATAGGCTTATCGAACGTTTCGATACCGCTATTGTCTCCAAGTCGTCCGCTGCGTTGTCAAAGACTCTTTCGCTCGGTATCAGGTAGCGATCGCTGTCCGGATCCTGGTACACCTCTCTGTCCAGGTCTCTCGCCCGAGTTTCCACTAGTAGCGTGTGTATCGCCAGTTCTGACAGTTCTGATCCCGAGGTCGAATCCCTGTCTGAATAGGTGTTCATTCTTGAGCTTTCTGAATTATCATCCGTCGAAGGTGTTGTGCTGGAGACTGCACGTTCCTCCAGATCATGTCTGTACTTCTTTCGCATCCATCTGAACTCCCCGGACAAAACCTTGTTCTCTAGGTCCTGTTTCTCATCGGGAATTTTCTCGTCTATCTCGGACTCCCCGGACAAATTTTCTTGTCCCGGGTGTTGATCTTGTGATCTTTGGTTTTTCTCTTTATCCTTCTCCCCGGACAAATAGTCTTGCAGCATATTTTGTTCTACAACTTCACCCTCTTTATCCCGGTCCACAAAGGTGACAGTTTTCTTTTGCTTGCCGCTCTCCTGTTCTTTCTGTCCGTAAGAAGTACTGGTTAAAATCTCTTGGGGTATTGAGGATACTAGTTGCTGAACTATTGTCCTACAATCCCTCTCGTTCTCTTCGTGTTGTCGTCTGGACGGCATGATCTTTACTTTCTCCCTGACTGTTAGCGATGCCACTGCTGCCGTCCACTCGGGGTCATCTCTGGTCACTTCTCTTTCTAACAATCCACCCAGCATCCGCGTCACTTGTGGTGTGACTTGCACCGTTTTATCCAGTAATGAGAGGCTGTTTATATTCATGCGAGAGAGTTCTTGCTGGACCAGGTTCGAGCGCAGCAGCAAACCCAACGGGATCGGTTCCTCCTTTGACAGGATCTTTATCTCGGCTGCTTTCTCTACAGGTAACTCAGGATGTCCTGGAATTGGATGTCCAGACTTATCCAACCATCTCGTTAAGGGAAGCGCTTCATAAGTTTCTTTGTCTAGAAACGAGAATCCCTCCTTTATTTCCGCCTGATTGGCTTGCTTCTGCTCCAATCTTTCATAGAACTCAGTTTTCTTGCTGAGGCTGTCAGCATTCTGGTGTTAATCACGCATCCTATGTTCGATAATCATGTGGTAGCCATCCAATCTTACTATCCATCTACCAATATAACTCTGATCCATCGAGTAGGTTTTCAACCAGGATAACGCTCTGTTGTCCACGCGTAACTTGAAAGGAGCGCTCCCCAAGTATGCGCGGTACTTTTCCACAAAGGTGACTACTGCAAACATTTCTGCTTTTGGTGCGCCATATTTCATCTCTGTGTCACTCAGGACCTTGCTGCCGTATGCAATGAGACGGAGAACTGTTCTTCCGTTCCATTCTTGCTCTTGATGCAATATTCCTGAGATGGCCACCACCGATGCGTCTGTGTCGAGAATATACATGCCCTTTTCAGTAGGCATGCCCAGCACTGGCGCTTCGCACAGTTCCCGCTTTATGTTCTCGAAAGCAACTTGTGCCTCATCGTTCCATTCGAACTTCTTCCCTTTGTTGCGCATCAGCTTCTGCATCGGATACACCTTGTCCGCATATCCTTTAATCAATTCTCGGTATTAATTGGCAAACCCTAGGAAGCTCATGAGCTGTGTGTCCGTTCTAGGAGCTTTCCATGTCAACACTGCTTCCATTGCTTCCGGGTCCGGCCTCACACCATGCCTATCCACCATTCTTCCTAGGTACTTTATCGAATCCCTAAGGATTTCACATTTCGATGGTTTGCACTTTAATCCTGCTCTTTTCATGCATCCAAAGACCTCATCGAGCCTATCAATGTGGTCTTCCAGGGTCATCCACGTAACACATCACGAGATTCCCGTACTTCTTGGTCACTCTCGTCAAGGCCTGAGCCATCAGTCTTTGAAAAGTGGCCGTTGAATTGCACAAGCCGAAGGGCATTCTCTTCCACTGGTACAATCCCAATTCACACGCGAATCCGGTTTTCTCTCTGTCCTTCTTTCGCAGAGGGACCTGCCAGAAGGCAGAACCTAAGTCCAATGTAGTGAAGAACTTGGCATCACCAAGTTTAGATAGGCTCTCGTCTATTCGCGGTATCGGGTACGCATCTTTGATCGTTACCGCGTTCAGGTAACGAAAGTCGCAACAAAATCTAAGCTGCCCCCTTTCTTTTTCGCCATTACTACCCCGCAAGCCCACGGCGATTTCGAGGGTTCTATCATGTCGTATTCAAGCAACATTTCTATTTCTGCTCGGCACGCTTCCGATTTCTGTGGCGTCATTCGCCTTGCGCCTTCCCTATGGGGGACGGCGCCTTCTTCTAGTTCGATTTCGTGTTCGACGAAATTACAGCAACCGATATCCGCCTTATGTTTTGAAAATACATCAGCGTTCCGATTTAGGAGTTCCCGCAATTTTTCGAAATCTCTCTCACTTATTTTTCCTTTCAAATGCTCTATCTCTGGCAAAACCGGTTTGTCAGATTCTAGTTAGTATGACGAGGGGCGTTCCGGAAAATTCGAGCAGCTTGACAAGCCGTCGTCCGTTTCGGATTTCATTGAAAACAATTTATAAATAGATTTTAATTCATTAATCTTCTTTAAAATTTTATCTTTATTGGCATGATAAGGACAGTCTTTGACACTATATTTCTTCAAGTTTTGTGTCTCTTCAAAGTCGGTCCTCATCGGCAATGCGTAACCAAGCTTCTTTCCACGCTGGAGTGAAACCGTGGTGTCCAGTGTGTTCAACAGCACACTGACACACAGTCCGTTTCGCGTTACCGAGAAGCTCCGGCCTAAAATCACCGAACTCTGACTATTTGGATTCGGTACTAAGCAAACCTGTTTACTATCACTTAACGAATTTAATTTTCTCACTCTAAAAATCGCTACTACAGCTTGTCCTGGTTGTAATTTTATTTTCGGTCCGGGTTTCTAATCCGTATTAGACCGTTGTTCAAGTCAATCTTCACGTCAAAGTTCCTGACAAAATCTCTGCCCAAGATAAATTGGTCGGCGTCGTCCAGATTCTCTACCACCAGGAAGCTCATCCAAAGGTTCCGTCCTCCCATATGAAGGACCGTTACCGGTGTTCTTCCGGCTACGTAGATAGCTCCTCGATTTGAAGCGGCTAGTCGGAGATTCGTAGGAATCAGATCTTCCCGCGTGAAGCCCATTCTTTCCCAGGTTTTTATCGGCATCACACTCACCACCGCGCCTGTGTCCAGAAGCCCTGTTGACCTCCACTTCTAACAGTTCTCTTCGTTCTTCTGAGGTCTTTTGACTTCTCGTTTCAACCATTCTGCCTGAAACCGTCCCCCTTTTGTCAGACCGGGATCGCTTGATCCAATCCACAAAAGGATCGGTCATCGTTTTTCTTTGCTTTTCAGGTATGAATTTCCTAGAGCTATTACCTCGTTTTGGTATCCTTGACTTGTCTAGACTCATTCTCTATTTGTCACTTTCCAATGCCTACTCTTAACTCGATTGCTAGAGACCTTATAGTTTTATTAACAATAATAATGACACAACACAATAAATTTCACCAGATTCTATTAAATAGTGACCACGAATCCCTGTATGTTGTCAGAGTACAGTTTGTATAAAATTTATTCACACTAACCGATTATCGGTCCAAAGATCTGGAAACTAGCACAATATGATGTTATCAATCAATTTAAAAGATAGTGTATTCACTACCCAATCAAGCACAGTTTACGTTGATTTAAAATCAAAAACAAAAATATATATTGACACAATATGAATGTATATATTAAAAAAAACGTATGTGTCTTGTACTTCTTAGTCGGTCGCAGTACAATAGTCGAACCTGTATTTTAAAGAAAAAGCTTTCCCTGCTTGGTGCTGCACCAAACAGACAAAACTTTGAAGGCAGTAATTTTCTCAAGTGGGCGTCTATTGCACCCACCGAGTACTGTGTTACCTATCTGCCTTCGGACTGCCCGAGCTAGACCTACTAAAATCCTCAGGGCAGTCACTTTTCCCAAAAACGTATTATGTTTCAATCCACACCAATGAACCACGCTCTTTTTAATTTAGACTTAGTTTCGTGAATATCCGAGTTTGGACCTGTTTTGTATTAGTCTGGTTCTTAATGAAAGGCAAGTTACCAGTGCAGTCACTGATACCTAGCCTGTGTGTTAATAACCTAATACCTCTCACTTTTCAGTCTTTCTTTCGTCTACCTAAGTCCCTAATAAAATAATACCCCTCCGGATTGGCACAAATAGGACCCTTCCGGACTAATAGAATCTAGACCCCTCCGGATCTGGACCCCTCTGAGTTGGTTAATACAAGACCCCTCCGGATTCGGACCCCTCCGAATTAGCAACTATAAGACCCCTCCGGATTCGGACCCCTCTTGAAAAAACTTTGACCCCTCCGGATTGGGAGCCCTCCGATTTTGTAAAAGTAGCTTTTCGGAGATTTCCTTTTTCAACCTATACCCCTCCGGATACGTTCTCCGATGCAATTATGCTTTTTCAATTAACTGGGAAGGGTATGTGCTACCTTCCTAGACCCCTCCGGATTGAAGTTAAGCCTCTTATTTGACAATTCATACTAACGGTGAAGGGTCTTGTCGCTGGCCTAACTTCGGCTCGATTAAGCTTTTGCTGTGCCTTTAGCCCTCCCTCTTCGTCTAGAATGGCCTAAAGTTACTTTATTCAACCGCTATTACCTTTTGGTAGGGGTATAAGGGCTTTTCTAAAAATTTTTGTAAAACGTGAAGGGTGCACCATTCCAAATTGAGGAATTTGATAAAAACAATCTCAAAAAATTTTCTCGCTCGTTTTTTCGAAGAATTTCTGATCCTATTAGTAAGCTCAGCTAATTTCTGATCTATTGGTACCAAGATCAACTCGATATGCTCAGTAGTTCCAAGGTTATTAACCAAAACGTCTTTTTTCCAAACTCAAAAATTTTCTCTCTTATAGGTTCCGCCTAACTTTTTCCGCAAAACTGGTCCTTTCGACCTAAAAATCACTGATCCGAGCTCAGAAGGCCTATACTCTTCTAGTTCAATGCAAAAGACCCGATCTAAAACGCTTTTGTAGAAAAATTTTGCGAAAAACTATGCTACCTGGACCCCTCCGGATTGATGAATCCACCAAATCAAACACGTTATGTTCGATTTCTCTGCAACCCGGAAGGCTTTCGGGTAGCGGGTATTAAAACTTGTAGATTCACTAGCGGAAGTTGTCCGAACAACTATTTTTACTGTCCTAACTCAAAAATTTCAAAAAAATTTTCTAAATTTTAGTGTTCCGTTTTCTCAAAAATCACGAAATTTCGGTTATCGGTACCAAAATAGTTCCAACCACTTCCGAACTTAACTTAACCGGTTCTATCAATTATGGTAGTGCTGCTACGATGTAACACACTAACTTAGCGCTTTTTTCCGTTTCAAAAATTATCGATATCTCAAAAATCGCGACTTGTGGGGGGATCAAAATATCGCAATTTTGATCCTAAAAACCGGTCTGTTTTCGTTGTTTTTGACTGAAAATCGATATAAGACTATTAATATAGGCTATATAAGTAATAATATTAGTAATACTATACCCCTCCGGGTTTGTTCAATATCCGTATTAAGGTGCTTAACTCGGATATTCGCAGTTCGGTGAAGGGTCACTACAGTGCAGCACTGTCGAGCCCCCCACAGATTACTATTTTACTTTTTGTACCAAAAGGGATACAAAACTTGTTAACGATACCCAACAGTCGGTTGTTGTTGTCGTTGAGCCCCTTCTTGTTGCTCCTTGTACTGCTTGCCGGATCGGTCTTCACCCAAGACCCTTCCGAATTGAGCGCAAATCAGCTGACCCCTCCGGATTGAGCGCAATTTATCATTAACGTGCTTAAATGCTCAAATAACCCTGCAGTACAAGCCTCACAAACGGGCCACAAAATTGATCGTAACGATACTGACTGATATAAATGCCTGTAACAACAATATATCTATCAACAACAAACGGGGGGGTTGAATCACATCTTGTCTGGGGGGATGATTTCTACTGATTTTTTACTTTTTTACTGTTTTTGATTTTTTCGGTTATTTTTATGTTTTTTGTTTTTCTTGGGTACTATACTACTTTTTGTTTGGTTTTACTTATATCTTTAAGTGTTTTTGGTCACCAACCACTCAGGGGACGAGGGGACGGCCGATCCCCCCACCCTTCCTGGTTCGTGAATTTTCGGTCTTGACTAGGTTAAAAAACTATTCACGGCAATCCGGAAGGCCTCCGCGTTCCGAACTACCCTTCCGCCCCGGCGGTTTAGGCCTATTAAGGGCGTTAATGTGAGCATCCGCTCGGCGCGGAGTGCTCGTTAACGGTTCTGCCGGTCATGATGTTAAAAAAGAATAACACCCAGGAGCGCCATAAAAACATACATGTAACATTCGCCCGGAAGATACATATCGACGGATAGCAAAACTAAGTCTTAAGACGACTGGCTAGCGTCTAAACAGAGCTTTGCATGTTTTTCACCGTCTCTACCAAGCCAGTACTTTTCGGTGGTCTTTTCCACCATCGGGTCGACAAAAACGTTACTGTTCTCCGGCTTCGACCAGAACGCTCAAATTAACTGAATTACATGCAGAAATAGTGAGCTCATGGCTGGGTCTCAGTATCCCCAGACGACGAGGTCACTCCTAAAAACAGGGCTACTACTTATTATATTACTGTTGTTTTTGTTCAGTAGATAAAAATCATCATCTCCATCGAAGATGGATCAACCCTTCCCCCCCCCCCCCCCCCAACTCTTAGCACCTCATCCCTGTCAAAACTAATCCAAATATCAATTAAATTCAAGTCAGGACATGACAGGATGCTAAAAGTTTATATGAATCAATAAAAGTTTCCATCCCGAGACCCTTCCGGATTCTTGAATCCGCAGAATCAAGCCCGTTGATCTTGATTTCTTCCTAATCCGGAAGGCTTACTGCTAAAATTCCGAATTCTGCAGAGATTGCATTTTTCACATTCTGGTCGAATGTCACAATACTTCTGCCGCTTTTACCCACTAACGTTTGTCCTCTCAATCCTTCAATAGTCACCTTACCCCCTAACTCAAAACAAATGTTCAACCGTTCTCGAGGGGAGGCACAGTTTTTTTGTCGGTAATCCTAAAGCTGTAGACGCCGCTATCTATTAGGAACCGCTGATGGCGCCTTATACAAGTGAGAACAATCAATCTGGGCCAATTAGGTCCTCGGGCATTGAACCAATCACTAATCAAGATCTAGCTGAAACCTTGACACTGAGCCAGAAAAGTCCCTTGCTTGAGTAGAAATTGTCTTCTTTCGACGGAAATCCATTGCAGTGGCGTGAATTGTTTGGTCAGTTCAAAAGCGCCATCGATGCAAAAATTTTAAGTGATGATGTCAATTTGACATATCTCAAAACCCTCGTTTCAGGCAAAGCGAAGAATGCAATTGTTGAATTCGCATACAGCGGAATAGTCTACATGGACGCTTTGAAAACTCTGGAGAGGAAATTTGGACAACCAAAGACGATTGTCGCGGCTCATCTTGAAAAACTTTAGAATTTTCTTCCTCTCCAAATGCACAATTCAGAAAGCATTAACAGTTTTGCTTCCTGTATATCCAGTCTTGTCGCTGTTTTAAAATCGTTAAAATATGAGTACGACCTGAAGAATCAAGTTATTTCAAAATGGCCTCCAAGTATGAAAGAGTCGTGGTCTCTTCACTCTGTAAAGAAATGCTGGAGACAGCCAATCGTTCAAGATTTCAATGACTGGCTCCGCGACAAGGCTGAGGCACATTAACGAATGCGTGTCAGTCAGAGTAAGTCACGACACCAAGGAGACTCCACAGACTGGTTCAACAAACCACCCACAAAAGTTTTTTCCCTCAAAAAACGAAAAACCAATTTGTTGCTCCGTGCCTCCAGTGTAAGGGTAAACACCCACTCCTGGAGTGGTTCTGTATTTAAGGAAAACACCCCAGCTCAGTTCTCCGCGCAAAATAGATTGTGTTTTGCTTACATGCATTCTGAACACATGCTACGAAAATGCCCTAAAGCCCGCAAATAAACTAAGCCTGGTTGTGAAAGCACCCATAATGTCTTAATCGTTGGTGCTGAGAAAATTTTCAGCGTAAGGCCTTAAAACAAAAATTTAAACATTAGCGATAACACACGCCACTCAAATTCAAACAGTACCGCCACGCCCAACCGGATTAAACCGCAAACTTCGTCATCGAACGTAGCCGGGTCCCCGTTTTACAGGAAACTAACGGGACTCTTTCCTGTGCATCGATTGGAAATAAGTTCACACACAGACGTGACAACTGCTCTTGTAATGTGCGAGTCCTGTTGTACCCACTCATGGGTCTCGGCGGGCCTAGCACAGCGTTTAATTTTAGCTGGCTAAAAGCTAAATATTCTGGTAAACGCCTTAATTCGACGGAATCTGTTCCCACACAACAAGTCGAAGTGAACGTGTTCACCAAATTCGACCTCCTTGAAAACTCGTTTAGGGTTACGCCGTTTGTCAAAGACGACTTGAGCGTTGGTTCCAAAACCATTGACGTTCCCTTTCTACAAGTCAGGTTTCCACATCTGCAGCCAATTAAACCTATTGTCTACAACTACTCCGACGTTGAGATGATGTTGGAGCAGGATGTCTTTCATGCAATTAAGCTTCTCGAAAACATAAAAGGAGGAAATCAAAAAACTGCTGTCGCTGTCCGTATGCCCATTGGCTGGGTTCTCAGTGGCTCACTTTCATCGCCAAATGGTGTTCTATCCACCACTTTCAAGTTCAAGGATGAAGACGTAGCACTTGCTGAACAAGTGAAGAAATGGTATGAGCTAGAATCGAATGGCACGTTTAAACCATCTGATCACCGTTATGCAGCTGATAAACGTGATTTAAAAAGTCTTGACTCTACCAGGCTTCATGATGGCAGCCGTTATAATGTTGGAATGCTCTGGGATGTTGACAAGATTCATCTTCCCGATAACTTTTACGCTTTATTGGTCCAGTTTAAGTCTCTTGAAAGGCGTCTAGAGAAAGATTTAAACCTGAAAACTCAATACGCATCAGATTACCGAGGTGATGTCAAAAAAGGTTACTTAGTCCTGGTTAGCCCACACTACTCAAAAAAACATTCAGACCGAGAATGTTACGTACCGCACAACCCAGTTTTGAACCCGAACAAACCCGGCAAATTTCGGCGCGTTTGAAACGGTGCTTCTAAGTTTCACAGCAAATCACTGAATAACTTCCTTGTCGTCGGCCCCGATCTGCTTCAGAACCTTTTAATTGTTTCAATGCGCTTCCTAAAGCACAAATACGCAGTTTCAGGAGATATCGAAGGCATGTTAATGCAGGTCGGTTTACCAGAAAGCGATCAACGTTCCTTGCGTTTATTGTGGCAGGAGGACCCCACATCAGATATTAGTGTATTTCAATATACGAGGCATATATTTGGAGCGAACGATTCTCCGAGATCTATTAAATATGCTCTTCGCCGAACAGACGTCGACAACCAAGATCGCTACCCCGAAGCCGCTTACGCCGTGCTAAGCAACTTTTACATGGATGACTACCTCGGCTCTGTGAAAATATCCAGAAACTGCTTTATTGTTGAATCGCAGTTCAGTTGAATTGCTTAAGTTGGGTGGGTTCAATCTATTAAAAATTATTAGCAATGTTCCCAATTTGTCCTTGAAACTAAATCCTTCTAAGACCAGCGCTAACGACAGTAAGGAAATTTTTACCACTGCGATTAATCCCGAAACCGCATCACATGTTCTCGGTCTCAAATGGGACCACGTCACCGATACGTTGGTTTTGAGCGGAGGAGTTAACTGCGAAGTCAAAGACTCTGTTACACAGCGATCGCTACTTAGTTTGTGTCCTCCGAACTCGACCCCATAGTCGCGCAATTTTGCTTCTAAAAGATATCTGGAGATTGAGTGGTCAACAATGGGACGACCCACTGCCAGTGAGATGTGCCGAAGTTCACTGAAGGGCACTCCGGCTTGCCATTTTAAGGGCAGATCAAAATACCTTGATGCTAATTTGACTTCCCAGTAGATGATGTTGAGCTGCACAGGTTCGGTGATAGCTCATTGGACGTTTTCTGTTCTGTAGCAATCCTTCGAGCTCAGAAAAACGCCTAATCCAAATGTCAACTAGCGTTTGTCTTCAGTAAAGCAAGAGCAGCCCCGATGAAGATGCTTTCAATTTCAAAGTTGGAACTTCAAGCTGTGTTTCTTGCTAGTCGCCTGAAGGATGATATCGAGAAAAGTCTGACGCTTAGTGTTTCATGCGGACGTGTTCATGCGGACGTGTTCATGCGGACTGACAGCACTACAGTCGTCCAGTGGTTGAACCCGACAAGCAAACATTCCGTGTTTTTAGCCAATTGAGTAGCCGAGTTACTCTAGTGAACATTAATTGATTAATGGTTCCATGTTTTGTGTGGAGACAACCCGCTGATACCGGAACTAGAGGTTTTACTGCTGATTCACTAGAGCAAAGCAGTTAGGTAAACAGCTCTTCCTTCATATAAAATTCTGATTGTCCTTTCAATCCAAATAGGGAAGTTACAGAGAAATTTCACCTGAATGGTCCGGTTTACGATCTGAATGAAGGTTTAGAGGTCTCTTCCAGTTTTCCGTGCTTTGCAGATTCGACTGACTTTGCCTTCGCTTGGAAAGAGTATAGCTCGTTCTCCAAGATAAATCGGCTGGTCGCACATATGTTGAGACTCTCACCTAAGCATAGGCATTTCGGATCACCAGATAAGCCCATAATTGATCCAGCAGAACTTGTCATTCGTTAGCAAAAACTTTTGCAATTTTCGCAGTTAGAGTTATTCCCAGCTGAAAGTAAACAAATTGCAGCTGGAAAATATGTGAAAACATCGAGCCGTTTATCATCGTGTTCGCTTTTTATCAGACCGAACGGTTTGATTAGATCTACCGACCGTATCCAATGTCTCTCGGCAACAGCATTCGAAACTCGCCATCCAATAAATTTGGATAGCCGCCATCGCCTATCCCGATTGTTTCTCCGTTTTTATAATATTAGGCACGAGCTTCAGTCCGTCGACTACCTTCGGAGTCGATTGTTTTGGACCGCTCCAAGTAACCATTCGTCGATCTTCCGAGAAACGCTGGGGTTTACTTTGTACCTGCTTAACTACGTACCTGCTTGACTTGTGCGATTCACATTGAGTTGGTTCCATCGATGAACACAAGTTCATGTGTGATGGCTATCGAGCGCTTTATTTCTAGGCGAGGAACACTCTCAAAAACTTGGTCGGACAACGGAACGAACTTCGTATGAGCAGAAAAAGTGCTTCTTCTAAGCATGAAAAAATGGAACGCAGAAACTCCACTGTCATTCGTACACAAAGGAATTAGGTGGAAATATAATCCGCCAAGTGCACCACATCAAGGTGGAATATAGGAGCGAATAGTGCGCAGTTGTAAGCGCATTTTTTATGCAATCTTAGGGTCAATAAAATCGACTGACGAGATTTTGAACACAACCATGTGCCTAGTTGAAGGTTCACTAAACGCCCGTCCACTCACTCTCGTTTTTAAGGACCCAGATAGCCTTGAGGCTTTGACGCCGAATCATTTCATTTTAGATCAGCACAGTCTAACGTTTCCGTCTCTAAGGTTGAGTGAGAACTATTCTCACTCTAAATGCTATGCCCGTGCGCAGTCGTACGCAAACACAATTTAGCAGCTTTGGTTAAGTGAGTATGTCCCTACATTCCATAAAAAAGTTAATTGGCATGCTGCTCCCGAATATTCTTTGAAAAATTGAGATATGGTTTGGTTAGTTGAATCCAGAAGCACTAAGGGCCACTACCCATTAGCACGCATTATTTCGCTTAACTACGGCAAAGACAACACCGCACGTTCCGCAAACCTAAGGACCGTTTCAGGAAACTACACTCGGCCGCTCGGTAAGCTCGTTCCGGAATTCGCTCATTCGGGGCTGGAGGATGTTTATGCTACATAGATTTGGAGTATAGTATAAAATCAGTATAGTTGCTTATAAATACCAGCTATATAGCCCAGCGTATACAAAGTGCGTTCCGGGGAGTTCTGCGTTGGTTAGTTTCTCACCAAAGTCGTTTCATTTGAGAATCCTATTTGAGCCGAACGTGACATAACATAAATTGCTAATATTTTAATCGGTTCAAAATTGGTTTGCAATTGAATTTTTGTTAAGTCAACCGCGTGAACTGAATTTGATTTCATAGGAAAAATTATAAATCAGCGCATGATCTTTTCCACTATTTTGGCGTGATACGTTTAATGTAGTCACAATATTTTGACCTTATTTCGTGAAATTAAAACCGATTCTGTGTTGTTTTTTGGTGTATTAATTGAGCAGAATCATGATATTGAGTTGAATTATATTGTTGACGGCTCTTTTCCACTCCTCCTCCCCCACCTATCAAAATATCGAGTTTTTTGTTTATTTTTGTGTTATTACGGCTAATTGCGTTATGATGTAAAGTATGAAGAACAAATCTGGTCTCTTTTTCTTCCGCGAACCCCCCCCCCCCCCCCACCTCACACAAACATGAATTTTATGGTCTACCGAGTGGTTTTTCCAAGGTTATTTATGAAGACCAAATATGTTTTTTATAGCCTAATCAGTCTGCATGTCAATTTTCATGACAATCGAACAAACTGAACAGTAATTTCAAATTGAAAAAATTGCAGGTGGGTGGGAAAAGGAAAAAGAGACCAAATCTGTTCACATTTGTTGATTTTTTCACCACACCAAATTTCTTTCCATTATGAAAATTTAAATAAGTTTTTCGAAATTTGAATTTGAAAGGGGGGAACTGGAAAAAAGTCTCGATGATTTCTTTTCCATGAACTGAATTTGATTGGGTATCAATTAAAGCTGCCTCACCTAGAGCTCACCTAGTTGATTTTGTACCATCTGCCAGTTGTTTTCTTACGAATTTTGTGGATTCGATACCTGGGGCTCATAAAGAAACAATTGAAAGTCCTTGGCAAGATGCAAAAGCAAAAAACAAAAAAAATGTACGGAACAGAAAAAAGTATGATTCATTTTTACCTAGCGGAATTCTTGTTTCGCAAATATTGAAAAAATTATAAATTGGAAGTGTTCGAAGAAATAATGAGAAATATTGGTCATTTTCGCAAACACAGTGATGCAAAAGTGTAATCAAATGGTTGAAGTAATACATACAATGTATCTATACTTAAATGTAAACATTGAAATTAATGAATTGATCTGCCTAGTAGTATAAATAGAAACCTTTGGCGGTCTATAATAGGAAAGGTTGGGGGGTCTTTAATGGGAAAGGTTTGGGAGCTATAATTTTTTTGATACTAGGCTGGTGGGGGAAGAGGATTTAATGCGGTTTAAGCATGAAAGTGATACAGTGCACATTAATTTGAGACAAAAAAATCCTTGCAAGTTAGATTTTTGCCGGATTTTTTCTTCATCACTGTAAAAACGCTTTTCATACAATTTTCGTCCGAAGGCTAAAGAGTTTTGATTGAATAGGATTTTCGAGGTCATCTTCAATCCCGACTTACCCGTTATGCACTCTCCTTTCATCGGAATCCCAGTATCCCCCCACTTTGCTGATTACATCCGACAAAACGCTGATACTAATACGACTTTGACTGACATGATACAAAAGTGGAATTACTATTACACACCCCTCCGGATGTGGAGATTCGAAGGGGGCCAACTTTGCAGGGAGAAAGATCCCTCAGAAAGCAATAGGAAGTGGTTCTCGCTACGTTGGGGGTCAAATGGTAAATAAAAAATGGTTACATTGGAAATTATTTACTTTTTTCAGCTCTGTTAATTCCCCACAGCCTTCCAAATTTTCCTTTTTGAAATTTTTTTGTGATATGATCACTAACCCCATAATAAAATCATAATTAAACAATAATTAAACAGAAATACAAAAATACCATACTGTTACGATGTAAAGTATGAAGAACATATCTGTTCACTAATTAGTTTGTTCGCAATGTTTTGTGACAACCCGCATTATAATTGACAACCACAAAAAACTATTACAATTGAGTTTCCGGCTCTTTTTCAGTTTCCCCCCTTTCAAAATTCCGAGTTTTATGTTTGTTTAATGTGTTATTACGGCTAAATGCGTGATGTTACGCTGTAAAGTATGAAGAACAAATCTGTTCACAGTTGTCGATTTGTTCACCAGGCCAAAATTCATTGCATTATGACAACATCAAGTAAGCTTTTCAAAATTGAATTTGAAAGGGGGGGGGGGGACTGGAAAAGAGCCGAGTTTCCTTGTCAGTGTCCACAAAAGTGAAAACAAATCGATTATAATCAATTTAAATTGGTATATAACATTACAATTTTGGATTATAAAATGGATTATAATATTACTATTGTGACAACCCCAAAAAAACTATTACAATTGAGTTTCCTTGTCATTGCCCACAAAAGTGAAAAAAATCGATTATAATCAATTTAAAATGGATCATAATATTACTATTTTTTGAGGCAACAAAATCCTATTTTCATCCATTATCGTCGTTTTTTTCTCCTTTTTGTGGACACTGACAACGAAACTAATTTATAATCGATTTTTTTTCCAATTTACCGAGATGCGAATTTCAACGCACATACAATTTTTTGGCACTTTTCCAGTTTCCCACCCCCTCAAGAAATTACAAAATAAAACTGTTCAAAAAATGTTCACACAGTATTTTGCATTTTGAAATGCTGTACAAACTTGTTCACCTTCTAACGCAATTTATTACATAAAAGGTCATTTTTAATAGACTTTCATATACTGAATTTCGGAAAATATCATAAGGGGGCGACTGGAAAAGAGCCAGTCTTTTCTACCTTTTAAACTAAAGTTGGTTACGTTGGTTAAGTTGGTTACTTGTTGTTCAATTTCATTTTTTTCTGCTTATTTTTTGTTTTTCTTTAGTATTAATTCATGTTACCCAAACAGAATTTTGAATCCCCTCCCTAGCTTCTGCCCTTTACAACAACCCTCCCCCTGGTGGTGTTCAGGGAGGAGGGTAGCAAAGGTGCTAATTTTAAAGGCATTGAAGGGGAGCAAGCGTTAGGAGGGGATTAACGGATTTTTTTTGCAATTTGAGTTTGAAGTTAGAAGTGGATTAGGCTGTACACTCGCTTTGCAAAGTTTCCGCTTAACTCACTTGATAAATGCAGAAACTGTTCCAAAATTTGCACAACGCGCGAAACAAAAATAAATTGGAAAAAAAAACAATTTCAATGTGATTTTCTACTTATTAAGAAATCCCTTATTATGAATTCCAAATTAAATATAATGCTTTTAAATCCATTTTTAGTCCAATTTTGTTGTCTGAACTTGACATGGGAATCAATTATATTCACAGCAATTTAGAACCCGAAAATCGATTACAAACGAATTGTTTTCACTTTTATTAAAAGCGGTTATGCAATATGCTGTTTTTCAGCTTCAAATATCTAAATAACAAAAGCTCTTGCTGATTCAACCCCATAATCACAAATGGTATTCAACAACCTAATAGAAATCTGTCAATAATCAGTTGAAAGACACATAGATGGCAATTGTCAATGCCAACTTTTCCAAGAGAGTTGGTTTTAAAAAGCGTGTGAGCATTGAAACAGAGCAACCTAAGCCGACTTGGAAGTTTCTCAAGAACCGCTTCCTTTTTTTCTTCACTCCTAATTTCTAGAGACTAGTTCTAGTTTTGCATTTTAGATTGCGACATGGTTTCTTAATGCATTTTTTAAAAAGAAATTTCGATTAAAAACAAAACGCCACTGACAAAAAACTTTGCAAAATGGCAAGTTTTTTACATCAATGAGAATATCGAATCATTGAGTGGAAATTTCAAAAAGATAATTTAACGGCGTCTAATTTTATAGAAATACTTTTTGCTATTTTCTTGGATGATTGTTTTCGCAATTTATAACGCAGTCAAATTGAACCGATTCAATATGGGGGCAAGAAACTTTTACAATTTAAAACTCGCGGAGAGTTGAAGAGCAGTCGGATTATTCAAAGTTTTCCTTAATTTATGAAAAAATTTTTGGATATAGCTTAGTTTTGCGAGAGACGAACTTCTGAAATAACATTTAAAAGCCAATTACAACAAACAACAATTTGTTACTGATATCTTTTCAATCGCGCTGAAATTAATCTATAGATATTCCAAATATTTGGGAAAAATTGTAAAAATTGGAAGACAACGTAGCGTTAAATTTGTGAGAAGTAATCAAGAAGCAAACTCTGAAAAGAGGGACTCGACCTACTTCTCCCAGTTCTGTCAGCCTTTAAAAAACGGAGCCAGATCAGATTGCTCGAGAAAATTGCATTTAGAAAAAACAAACTCGAATCTAGTTAAAAGTTTAAAGATAATTGACATTCAAATATATTTTTTTTTAAACTAAAATTAAAAGGTGGGCTAATGAGAAGCAAAAGAGCCATGTTTCTCATCCGACAAGTTTAGTTTTTTCTTACCAAGATTTAAAAACAGAATTTTTCAACAAAACCCTAAAGTAAAAAAAAAGTGTTTTTAGCTACAAGTTTTGGCTTTTTTCTAGTCCCCCCCTTTGGGAGAATTTGATTTTTTGTCAGCGTGAACAGGTTAACAATTTTGTACCGCATTTTTATTATGCAAAAAGTTGTGTGAACAATTTTTGAACAGTTCGAGGGGGTGGGAAACTGGAAAAGAGCCTAAGTTTTTGCTGAAGCTCTTGATCGTGTGGCTTTGGAGCTAAGCTTTTTTTCCTCTCCCATCTGTAAAGCTTTATAAATACTTATTCTGTTAACCTTGTTCGAGTTTTACAAAAACTGGCACGCAAATTATGAACTCACTCTTGTTATAAATTGCATTGAAACGTGTCAGCGTGAACAAGTGAACCAGTTTCTACAACATTTCTTACATGCAAAAAACCGTGTGAACAATTTTGAACAGCTTAAGTTTGCAGATATACGAGGGGTGTGGGAAACTGGAAAAGAATCCCTTTTTTTTCGCCCATCTCAGATTGGCTCTTTTTCCAGTTCTCCCCTTTCATTTTACCGAGTTTTATGTTTGTTTTACGTGTTATTATACGGCTAAATGCGCGATGTTACGCTGTAAAGTATGAAGAACAAATCTGTTCAGAATTTTCGATTTGTTCACCACGCCAAATTTCACTGCATTATCACAACGTTAAAAAGAGTTTTCAAAATTGATTTTGAAAGGGCGGTGGGAAACTAGAAAAGAGCCGTTTTTCGGGGGTAGCGAGGAAAAATGAACGCGAAGGAAAAAAGAAAAACAAAATTTTTGTCGAAAAGAATATCAGATGTACGTTAGTGGACAAAACTAGGCGCAAATTCAGGTTTTTTATCGCCAAAATGTCTGTTTTCAATTACCATTTTTGGTGAATTTTCTTCAATTTTTGTCAAAGTTATTGCATAGACCGAGCGCAAATGATCAGCGGTACCATCTATGAAGTTATCAAAATCAGATTTCAAAGACTTACCAAGAAAATCCTTGTCATGAATAATCACGTTGAAAACCTGCATTTTCGATAATTTTGTCCACTAGTAATTAAAGCGCATATATAAAACTCTTTAAGGATCTATATCAAAGAAATTAGGGGGAAATCGGTACAAGCAGAACTGAAACGTTTGGTTTGTTTTAGCCGTCTGCCAAGTCTACTTCCTTCCTGGCCAGGCCACTGAAGAATTTGCCTATCAGGAAGAATCACACCACTCCATTTTTGCCATTTACGGAGGAATGTACATCGAAGACAATTCTGGCCAAGTAAGTTTTGATCTTTACGAAGAATGATAGCGTTTTTATTTTGCTCGCCCTGCAAAACGCCGTTTGCTTAATGCCATCTATGTTAAAATAGGTCTTGGGCTTTTTTCTTCGCTTGTCCAACTTTCCACTGATTGACTTTTCCACTTTCATCAAGTATATTGATTGAAAAAAACCATAAAAACTGTTTGCGCTTTTTAAAATTGATTTTATTAGAAAGTGGATTTTAGTTTTTAGATTTTTTAGTGTTTTTCATTGATTCACAGTACGAGGCCAAACTGTGCACTGGACAGGAGCACAATTGAGTGTCTGTATAATCCTGGATTCTAGAGACAAGTCTTAAAATAGGTTCCAAAATGTAAGAGGATTCCACAAACAAATTTTCAGCGGATTCCGCATACATTTGCCTGTAACGTAAATTTTGTCGGCACATTTGTTTTGTTGCGGATTCCGCTACAAGCAAATATAGCAAGTTGTTCTGGGTTCCGCATAACGTAAGCGGAATCCGCATAATGTAATAGGAACCCGCAAATATAAGTGGAATCCGCAAAAATTGTATCCGGAATCCGCAAATGTAAGCGGATTCCGCAAATTGTACGTGGATTCCGCATTTTTGTTTATTACTGAACTTGCATATGATCAAATAAAAGCTAGAGGTCAAGTATTTGATTTTTTATCTTTAGGAACGCGCAATTTGAACGCAAAAGAACTTATCCATTTGTCAACGCAATGCACAAACGAATCTTAATACCTTGGTTAACTATGCGGATGTCAATTCTATCGTTTTGGCTTGAAATGGGTTTGAAATGGATGTTCAGGGTTTGAAATGGCAGTTCAAGTTTGAAATGGGGGCAGTTAAGTCACTCATCAGTATTTGAGATGAGATGGTTCAGTTTGAAATGACAGCTAAGTCACTCATCAGTATTCGAAATGAGATGATTCAGTTGGTGCAGAAAAAATCATCGCAATTATCAGTATTTGAGAAGAGATGGTTCATTTGGTCCAGAAATTATCATCGCACTCATCAGTGTTTGAGACGGAATGGTTCAGTTGGTTCATAAAATAATATCGGACCCATCAGTATTTGAGATGAGATGGTTCAGTATTCAAGACGAGTATTTGAGATGAGATGGCTCAGTATTTGAGACGAGATAAAGGACGGTTCGGTTGTAATTTTTGAAAGCTGAACTGAAATATCCTTTGAAAATTGGATTAAAAATCCTCGTTCAATTTAAACTGAAAAGAAAAAATTATACAAGCGGTAAGTACAGTTTGAAAAATGAAATAAAGTTTTTAAAAATTGTTGAGCAAATGGATCAATTTTTCTGTTTTTTTTCTGAATCTTTTCCTCGAAAACATCACATTCGAGGAAGCGTCTGTGTTGTCTCAATGGCTCACTATGACTATGTTATTCATAGTCTGGCGTTTTTGTTGAAATATTTGTCTCCTCGGCTATTTCGGCTGTTTTTGAATCATTTCCCTCGAAAACTCCACATTCGACAAAATGTCTTTGTTGTCTTAATGACTCTTTATGGTATTCGTAGTGTGATGTGTTTGTTGACGTTTTCTGCAGATAAAATTTGCGTTCACCTCTCTTATTGAATTTAATTTTTTCTTTCCACAATTTTGTACTCGAATCGTTTGACGTGTTTGGATTCTTTGTTTCAGCTTATTTAAAATAAAAACTTTCGCTGAGTCAAGTGGAGCGTCTTTATCCAGACTAACGAAGGGTGTAATTTTTTTGAATTGCAGACTCGAAAGGAAATCAATTATTTAGTCAGCTGGAGAGTGCGAAGAATAACAGCACCATGTAACATTCGCCCAAATATCACACAGCGACGGAGCGTAGAAAAAGTACCTATCAACGACTGGCAGGCGTCAGTTACCTTAATTCTACTCGTTTTTCACCGTCTCGACCTTGCCAGTTGATTTTCTGGTCTGTCTAGGGCAAAGTAAAAAGTTACCATTTTTAGGCCATCAGTCAAACGACTTTTGATCAGCTTTCGTTTGCATGCGAACACAACCACATAGCTGAGTCTCGGATCCTCAGACTACGTGATTGTCATTAAAAACACGGCTCGAACCACCTATTTCTATATGTTTTTGTGTGACAGTTTTATATTAAATCCATTGGAGATGGATTGACCCTTTCCTTTTTTCTATCTACTCATGTCCTGAAATATCAAATAATATCGGTGTTAATTAAGATCTAGGACATTACAGCAGCTGTTATAGTCAGTTTACCCAGTCCCTTCACATATAACAGTCTCTGGGGGACCAAGCCTCCGCTCCCGTGATTTTCTTGAGATAACACTCTTATCTCCTATATTTCGTGTCCCGGGAGGGTTCCGTGGTATTTCTCTTCCCCCCACTGAAGCCTCCGTCTCCACAAATATCTGTCGCTAAGGTCCTTATCGTGTGTTCTTGCCACGATAAGAGGCTCCGTGTTTTTCTGTCTCTGATACAACTGTTCTTCACAATCTATATCGTGGTTCTCATTTTCGTCTTTTTTATTCAAAATGGCCGTCTTTTTTCTATTTCTCAGAAATGTTCTTCTTCCAATCGAAATTTTAAAAATAAAAATTCTAGAACATTCTGACCCTCCGTCGCAACACTTTTCTGTTCATAAGGCCTTTAGTCACTTAATTTTCTGTCGCGGGAAGGTTATGCTGTGTCATCCGGCAGAATGGCACATACTCCCCGGACAAGTCTCCATCAATGTCCCTATTGATCGCACAACACCGGGTTATCGTCAAGTAGGTATCCAGTTTTCTGTAACCAATCTTACAAATCGCATAAGAAAATGAAATTTATCTACTCCACTTCAACTCACTACGTGTTCACAAATGGCATCGTACTACATCTCCTTGCCTTTCAACATTTTCACAAAATTTGCACCATGAGGAGGGTCCTAGATAAAATTTCTTTTCTGACTACTTACGTCATCTTGTTATAAAACTTCTTTTCGCTCTTTGTGATTAAAAAGTGGGACGTGGCACGGCCACGCACCCGTTAAAATAACTTAACTTCACTCACCAAGTATAATTAGTCATTTATGCGGTCCTTTCAATATTAAAACTAAGAAACTCTGTGGCTAGGAAAGTTATTGAGTTACCCACCCTTCTCGAGCGAGTTTACTCAAACTTACCATGTCGCCACACAGTGAATTTGTGTCTTACACAGGTTAAAAACTTCAGTCGGGAATAAATAGGTAAATATACTCACCTATGCTCCTTATATACATACATAGATAGTAGTAACTAAAATCAACAATTTCAACAATTGCAACAATTTTCTAAGTTTGGTCTGACCAAACTAAATCAAAACAAAAAGTTTCACAAGTTCAATAATCAAAACTTGGTTGATTTGTTCAAGTTTTTACACACAAAGACAATCAAGTTTTTTCTCCTTCTCTTCTCTCCTTCGGTCATCTTCATTCCATCATTTCTCCATCCTGATGTTCAGCGTCACTGTCTTCCAGAACTTTCTCTAACATGTCCAGAGAGTTGCGGGCCGTGCCCCAACCCTCCTGTTCCAACAGCCTCGGTTTGCAACAAGGTAGCAAGTCCACATTCACCTTCTGCTCCGGTTCCTGCAAAAGCTGTTGTGAAGACACAGGCTCACGTTTCGTTCTAGGTCAGCTCTTAAGACCTCTTTCTTCTCATCTTCAGTAACACAAGGCGTTCCAGCTACCCGCTTCACCGCTGTGGTGACCGCGTTTCTGTGCGTCAAGAATGCTCGTTTATAGGCTCCTGGTCCTATATCTAGCTGGAAAGATTGATAGGCTTCCGTGTTCCTTGACATGTGACGCTTCGCGCGTTCATACATCCAAGATGTCATCACTGCACGGAACCAAGGCATCAATCTTTGCCTTGACCATATTCTTTCAATGGCTTTAGGTATTCTCAGAACCTTGCAGGTGGTTCTGAAAAGATCCAATTCACTACTCATTTTCACGTTGCTCAGCTGTTCAGGAGTCGGCACGGCCGTCTCCGGCTCACTTGTGTCTGCATTAGCCTCCAACCATCTCACTGCTAGCATGGCGCTAACCACCACGATTGACACTGGTTGATTCTGATCGGGCAACCCCGTGGAGTACAACTCCTCCACGTCCCATACTAGGATCAGATTCCCGCGTTTGGGGTACCACAACGTCTGCGCTAAGCAGTGGCAAGGATACTCCCCATGGGTTCTCACTATGTTCCTTCGGGTCCGATACCCTGAGGCTCCCAGCAACGGTTCCACTTCCATCAGAATTCTATGTAGGTCGTCTTTCTCTTCTATGGTGGGGAATTCAGTAGGTAACGCTCCACTCGCTTTCTGTTTCTCGAACTCACTCACGTTTCCTTCGTTCAGTGTCATGAACTCTTCACCCACAACGTCTTGCAACTCGCCTTCGGATCTCTTCGGGACTGCCCGAAAGATCTTTGCCAACAAGTCATATGACCTCTCTGACATTCTGGCCAACCTCACGCACTTTGGCACAGAGAAAAGTTGGTCAACCAACACTTGTTGCGTCCTCGCATCCATCACCACCATGTGCGTAGGATACTTGCTATTACAATACGGCGCTGAGCTTGAACCCACCATATATTTTGAACCAGTAGGTCTGTGATAGGCTTCACTGTCCTTCAGATTCATTTCATTCTCCAGGGCTTCTCGCCAGCCTCCAATCTTTTGCTCCGTCTGTAATGCTCCAGGGAATATTTCCACGCTGAGGGACGTCACCAGCTCATGGGCACGCTCCAAGCGCTCGAGCGATTCTATCGAACTCGTCATGCTGCAAAATCCCAAGGCTGTGATCAGGTTTACGTCCGTCACCCCATGGCAGTCTGCGACCAACTCCATGGCACTCTTATCTGACATGCTCAATCTTCCGTACAATCGTGCCAGTTGTCGATGCTGCTCACTCAGCGTAATCAGGCAGTGTCCCATGTTACAAACATGTCCATCCATCCCACTGTGTTGAGCCAAGCATGTTCCTTGCTTCAACCAATTACTCGATGTAACTTCCTCGGACAGCTCCGTGGACGGGTTGCTCTTCTTCTTCGTCAATCTCATGGCCAGCAGGTGATGTATCATGGCCAGATCATGTAAACTCGCATCATCATCCCGTTCTAACATGACATCCGCGGTCATGTCCCAGATTAAGCCCGCGTTAGGATGGGGACACCAGGAAGGTTTCATGAGTTCCCACATCACTACTAGACTGGTTTTCAAGGGACCGTCCCAAGAACCACAATCAAAACTCACTTGCCCTTTTAGCTCGGGAATCGAGGGCTCGACTACTCGTTCTTCCAAAATAATTCCAAGCTTGGGTTGTTCCACCATCAACATTCCAATTTCCTTAATCCGTTCAACCCAGAAGTTGAGCACTGTGACTTGCTCGTAGTCGAAGTATGCTTCCCTGGCTTCTTCGTTCACGAAGGGATTATACGCCATCCCCGGTATGCCAGACACGTATTGGAACGACTTCAGTTTCCCTAGTGTTGCAAACTCCTTTTGTCCTCTGGCCGCTTCAATCAAGTCTCTGCTCACTCTCAATTCTTTGTTGGAGTATCTTCTCACCTCTTCCAACTTGCGATAGCTTTCCATATCATTCGACTCCTTGCTTGGCACGGTCAATGGCATGTCCTGATATAGCTCTAGGAGTGCCCTAAGGAAGTTCCTTTCGCAATCAACTCCCTTTTGCCGAATGATCTTTATACATTCTCCCAACACAGGAGTGGGGATGCGATCCACCACGAACCTGACAAAGCAAAGGGCATCCTTACGCTTAGCCCATGCTATCGCTGAATCGTCTTTCGAAATCAATGCTCGTAGAACTTCCATTAACTCTAGCTCCTGTTCTCGTGATTTCGAGTCATTACTGGCTTCATACTCCGCCTTTTTGATGCCCATCAAGCACCAAGCCAGTCGTACTTGCAGATCAGTTCTCACGCAAGGATGAGCCAGGTATGCTGCCACAGTAGCAGGTGCATTCATCGTCTCATCGAAGTATTTCTGGAGGGCCGCCCTCCAAGAAATCTCTAGCAGTTTTTCCAATCCAATTTCATTCGCTTCTGATGACATCACTGTGCCATACTCTCTTCGATTGAAGTTAGAGTTCTCCGTAAGCCCTTTCAGATATTCTTGCATGGCCCGCTTTTCACTCCAAGCCATCAGGTGCCCTCTCGCGGAGTTCCTCGCTTTCAACATCTCCACATAACCCCCTGCCGGATCTCCCATGTGGACCGATTCCGGCACAGTTATTCGACTGTACTCGACCACGTCGAGTTGTCCTTCCAGTTTCAACTTGGCCATGTTGATTCGCGAGGGCCTGTAATCTTCAAGTCCCCCAGATCCACATTGACTGATTACTTCCATTTCTAACTTAGTGTCTGCCAGGGTTCGCGCCGTCTTCTTCGACCTTGTGGCGGTTACGGTCAGACCTGCCAAGAGCATAGGAGGTATCAGATTCTCTTTTTCTCCCCCTGTCAGTGTTGTACTATCTCCCTGCCCGCTCTCGCCTGATCCATCTGTCTGAACCAGAGATCATCAGCCACCTGTTGTACTAATAGATGATCGTCATCTACCCCTGGTCTTAGCTTCAATAATCTTGCGAAGTTGGACAGCTCCAACCCCAGAACTTCATCTAGCACCAACCTAGTTGTGCTACAATCTCTGAGCCCCTGTATGGCATTCGAGATGTCAGCCCAAACGGCGGGAAGCTCAGATCGGGACGGATAGTAATTGTCCGGGTCCACCACTCTGTTTGGGGCAGGAATTATCACGTTAAATTTCCCCTCTGCTATCGTCGTGACCATTGTATACACAAATTGAAGGGGTTCAGGCAACGCAGCGTAGCCTGGTGACAATACGAAGATCACCTTCACCACATTCATGGTGAAACGTTGTCTTGCTGCTGCCTCTACCTCGGCCATCGCCGAGAGTAGTGTCATTATCGCTTCCCCTATAATTTCGTTACTCGGGATCGATCCATCCGTCAGACGTGACAATAAGCCTCTGCTTTGTAGATGATCATTTGAGCCTGCAACCACTATTACCTGCGGCTCCATGCTGACCACTCTCCGTACACTTATCATCATGCCTATCGCCTGTCCCCAGTCCAGTTTAGGCGCCGTTAAGAAAATCACATCGGGCCAGAATAGAGAACGGGGCGTGTAGAGATAATCGGAGCCGGCCACAACCAGATATTTGGCAGCCTTCATGTCCAAGGGGTCATAAGCTGCAAAAAGGCCATCGCCTATTGGGGCCTTCAGGTTCCCGTATCTCTTATCGTCTCCAACCACTGTTGTAGTTCGGGGGTAATCCCTCGAATACTCGCCCGGCGTCTGACCGGGTGGTTTAGCGAATTGTCTGTACATCTTGTGATGTTTGTTATTGGGCTTGTTCTCCGTCTGGAACTTGCCCTTGCGCACAGGTGGTGTCCTTTCCCGGGTCCTATCTCGAACGTCGGTGAGCGACCGGGTGTTTAAAGGTCCAAAGGTATTGTCATGAGGTAATCCATCCAGGTCTACATGTCGGAGTGAGGTCGAGGAGCTGAATTTCTCCTGCTCTGCTAGCAGCCAATCCACACCCGGTATCCGATAAAGTCGAGACACTGTGGGACTTTCACCGCCAGTCATTCTCATCGCATCCTCCCGACACGTCAAGGTATTCATAATTAACTTCGCCGACATGTCCGTCTTATACTGACCCCAATGACTAGGATCTGATCTATTCCAAAGCAGCCTGCTGCCTGATTCGATCCCCTCCGCTGGCACGGTACTTGTAGACGGTCCTGCTGTCGAAGCAGGATTTGTCGTGGCAGGCGAATCGTTCCTCCTAGACGCGGTCTGGGAGTTATTCCTGTTGTTCTGTTCCACCGATCTGCCGAGTCGGCTTCCAATCGATTGCGGCCTGGGAGGAGGAGCAGTCCCCAGCCTGTCTCTCACGTTCGAGCTCGGAGCGACGGTTGCGGCTCCAACCGTTTCCGTTGCCAAGGGCCCTAGGCGGTTGGCGAGGGATTCGGGCACGGTTGCCCTTATTCTACTCCCTCCGGTCGAATTGGTCCGAGCCAAAGAACCGGTCGCCCTCGACTCTTGCTCCGCTTCCCTCAATTGCGTCTGAAACACATCATTAATCCAATGCCTCCCTCGTTGGGTATTGAAGTGCACTCCATCTTTAGTGAGCGCGATGTGGTCAGTCATGCGCAGCATATTTTCGAGATCCAGGAGTCGCAACTCGCCAGGGTTGTTTCTCACCAGACTGCGGGTCATTTCATTCCACCGCGTCACGTTGCCATTCATGAAATCTGCAGCTATGGTGCCCACCAAAGGATTTGGTGGTATCGTGCACAGGATCACGAGTTTGGGTCTGTACTTTTCTTTCAATTCGTTCAAGAGACACACCAATAGAGGTTCCCACTTGTTCTCCGGAGTCACGGGGGCTCTCGAGACGTCATTGGTCCCCAGCATTATTATTAATGTATCCAAATGATCCTCGCTCTGGAACTCCATCATTTTGATGACCTGAGCCACTGAGGCTCCTCCAAAGGACAGAATGGTAGTATGACCATAGACGAAGATCTCATTCAGATCTCTCACCAAACTGTCTCCAATGATCAAATGGCGACTCCCTGGGGGAATTACTTGGTCGTTCGTGGCGGGGTTCCAGCTCATGCCATTCAGGCAGGCTCGAGGATGCTCGGCTGGCACTTGCGTGAACTGATGACGTGCCATCAGATTCTTCCTGATGTCTACCACGCGAGACTTCTCAAAGACTCCACCAGGCGCAGAACACGCTATCGAGCGGGTTGCTCGCTCCGAGCTATTTGATGAATGATCACGACGCTGGGAAGGAACGATCCTAGCCAGTGTCCGCTCAGTGCCTCTGTTGATCTCATCCATCGCGGCTCTGGCCACTCGGTTAAACGATTCCTGAAATTGAGGAGCTAGATAGGTGTCAGAAGGGTCTGGTATCGTAAACCTCTGACTCGAAGCAGACGGTCGTGTCTGCTGAGGAGCCTCGGGCCCCCTTGATGCACGCAAATCCAGAACCTCAGGTCCTCTCGATGCGCACAGCTCCTGCGCTGTTGTCCTGGGGCGTGTGTCGTTAGATCCCTCCGAGGACCTCATGCTCGCCAGGATTTCCGGTGACACTTGGCTCACCTTCGCCATATACAGCTCCTTCAGGTGCTTTATCTCATCCTCCTTGTAGGCCACCTGCAGATCTTCAAATTTCTTTTTCCATTCGTCTCTCTCCCGAGCTGTGGCCCTGTACTCCTGAAGTGTGGCACACAGCTCACTCTGATCTCTCTCCTTCTTCTCCAGTGTTTCAATCGTCTCCGACGTCTGGATCTCTATCTCGCTCACTCTCACTCTCTTTAGGGGAGGAGCAGCTGTTGGAGAGTCGACAGAGTGTGATGGGCCTGGCCCATCACGTTGTCTCTTCGCTCCAATGAGTGGCTGCGCAGGTTGGACGGGCAAGGGCATCTCACCTAGCCGGTGGTCCCTTTGCTCACCTAGTCCTGGCTCACGAGCCAGGTCGTGGCCAGACATCTCTCCGCGCCTCCATCTCATCAATCGGTTTCGGCCTCTCTCGGCGGTCCCGGACTCACCGAAGGCCAACATCAACACGACTTCTGTAGGGCGATTCCCTCGACCCTCTCTTCCCAGTGCATTGAGGAGTGCGACCACAAACATCGCCAACCCCGGGTCTTCTCGTGTAAAATCACAATCGATCAGCCGCTGATAGATCTCGTCTAGAGTCGCTCCTAGACTCGCTGAGAGGAATTCCATGAGTTCGTTCGTGTCACCCATTTCTTTTCGTGTTGATTCTTCTTGTCGTGTCGTGTAATTTCTTTCTGTCTCCTCTGATTCAGTGTTCAGTAAACAATTTTCGATCAATCAAGATCTAAAAAACAGGTCGCGACTTAGAACCATCATTTTTGGATGCAACATCAATCAATTCTTTAAAACTCTCCATTGAAATTCTCTTCACAATTCTGATTTAAAATTTAGCACCAAGGTGAATCGTCCACCTTTATCTTTGTCAGAGTAGCACGAATAAGCGCTGTCACCTTGATGACACAAACATAAAACATATCATAACAATAACATAACATAAACACATTAACATCACACACCTATACTACCATATAAAAACCTAATCCCTAATACTGTACCTAAAGCCTAACCTAAAACTTGACTCTAATTCTTATCGAGCAACTTAATAAAAACCACTTATCGCCGAGCGCAATTCTTAGCATATGCTCAGATAGTATTTTTTATGTAAGTAAACCTCTATGTCAGTCTCTGAAAATATCACATGCACAAGAGCGTACAACTCTCTCGGATGTAGCTTTCCCCTATTAGGATCGTATACTGGCAACGAGAGAGAGGTCACACCTCTCTCAACCAGGAAATCCCTAAGTCGAGTCAAGGCCAATACCAAGCTCTCCGGATTCACGTGTTGCCTATCAGTAGCTTTCGTAACCAAAAAACACAAATATTTCCCTGGTATCTGTGATGCAACAGGGGGCAACGCTATCATTCCTCCTACACCCGGCCTCTGTTTCCACAAAAACTCGATATTCTTGTACTCTCTTTTAAAGTCGGCCGCTAGTGCTGTTTTGAAGCTTACGTCCGCAGTTATCGCTATGGCGCACGTGCGTTCCGTGAGTATGAAATCGCTGTCCGTTATAACGATATTGTTCGAATAGTGGTTCGGGAGATCAAAATACGATTCAAAGATTCGTCCAAAAGGTGGTTTCTTAGCATTCTCGCCCTCTGTCTCTAGTTCTCCGGTTTGCCTTGCCGATTTCAATTTTTTTATTATGAGATTTTCGGTGTGGGTGAGTCCTACCCCCACTCCCCGGACAAAAATATCCATCGACGTCCCCGTCGATCGCCCAAAGTCTAGGAGACCGAGGTTGGATTGTGGAACACGTAGAGGACCATCTGGGGCAACCCAGTTGGACTCGGTATTGTCATGACTGATGTATTTGACGCCGTCTCTATCGACGTCCTGAATCGTCCGGATCGTCTCTTTTGGATCTGTCGGCAGATCGTGGAGCCATTCGAACACGCGCAAGTTTGTTAGTTGTTGCTCATGAGTCTGTTCCGCTTCTGGTTCGAACTCCACTTCCGGTTCTGATCGATCGTCGATCCAATCTTGATCCATATCGTTCACAAGGTCGATTTCTTCTAGCATCGCTACTTCGTCCAGCCCCACCAGCGAGTGTATGTCATCACTCACTACTATCCGGTCTACAACGAAGTCCTCGCCATACGGATTTTATTTCTTCTGGTTTTTTCCCCTCTTACTTTGGCGTGTCTCCATAGTGAGCGGAAAGTCAGGCTGTATTCCTTTGTCAATTTCGGTTTGTTCCGGGCAATCCCAGTCTTCTTCGGCATAGGGTAGAGTTTCATCGTCCACCTCTACTCGCTCAGTCAACTCGAGATCCAGTGGTAGATCACAATTGTCCACCATCTCATTCCCGTCGTTCTTGTCGCGAGTACCCCTTTCATTCACTTCACAAGCAGGATCCACTATTAAATAGTCTCCCCCTTGCATGTCCGCTGGGATGCACCAATCCTCGGACGAGGCGTTGTGTGGTTTGATATTCTCGTAATGAGCCGCTCTTCCGGTGCTCAGCCGATAAAAACGACCTCCTTGATGCACCTCTGTTATCTGAAATGGATCACGCCATTTCTTTAATAGTTTCTTGGTTCCTTTTGGTGGAACCACTTCCTGGAACACCCAGACATAGTCGCCAACTGAGTAGGCTTTTGCATCGGCTGTCCTTTTATCAAACCTCCTTTTTTGTCTAATCTGCGCCTGTTGCGTATTCCTCCTGCATAAGTCATTGAGGTCCTGTTGTCTTCTAATAACGTCCCGCACGTACGTTTGCGGTGCTGTCCTCTTCCCTTCATATTCAGGGTAGAAGAACGTTAACGGGAGTGCTTTTTCATGACCCGTCAGCATCATATGCGGACTTATTCCCGTGGTGGAATGCTCCGTGCTGTTGTAAGCACCCATCACTTGCGGCAAGTGCTTGTCCCAGTCATCCATGTAGCGTGAGCAGTAGACTCTCAACATGGATACCAGAGTGCGATTCTGCCTCTCGACTAGGCCATTCGTTTGCGGGTGATAAGTGGTCGAGTGGGCCTGCGCTACCTGCGACCTTTTCATTAACTCTTTTGTGAGATCACCTACGAATGCTTTGCCATTGTCCGATTGGAACGTGATGGGGCAGTCATGCCTTGCTATCCACACATTTATCAAATGATCGCATGTTTCTTCTGCCGATGCTGTCATGCAGGGTGCTGCCTCCGCATACTTTGTAAAATGGTCGATCATTACCAGCACCTGATTATAGCCCGTTGCTGTCATGCAGATTTTCTGATGATCAATTTGCACCACTTCGTTGAAACCTGACGATTCTATTGACTGTAGGGGGAACCTTAGTTTCCTGGGATCCTTTGCCTGTTGACAAGACAGGCATGCGGCTATCCATTTCTCACAAGCCTTCTTCAATCCCGGCATTCGAATCGTTTTTGTATCCTGTTATACACCTTGTCCACGCCTTCATGTCCCATCTGATCATGTGAGCGAAAGAGCAATTCGGTCTGGTACAACTGTGGTAACACTATTGAATTGTATTTATAAAGGACCTTGTCCTCCTCTTTTCGCTTGCAGGCAACGATCCCGTCCTTATTCAGGTACAACAAGTCGTTTCGCTTCAGGTAGAATTGCTTCAGGATTTTATAGCTGTCTTCTTCCAAGTCTCCCTTGTCAGGTGCTCCATTCTCAATCCATCTCTTCAGACTGCTCGTCATTCTATCATTTCGTTGAGCCCTTAGGAGATCCGACAGCCTGTACCTGGCTTTCAAATACGTCTTCACCACGTTCATCTGCCCACTCCGGAGCATGAGCATCGTCCATCAACTTGACACACCATATCTTTTTCAAAGGCGTCGCTTCTTGCACAGATGGTTCCAGATTGGTACGGACAACCGTACCATGTGGCAGCAATCTGGTTGGGCGTTTTGAAACTGCTATCAGCTCGAGTTCGTCTGCGGCATTATCTACCACAGTGCCCTCTTCATCTGAGGTGTATCTGTCCCTGTCTGGATCCTGATGTGTTTCTCGGTCCAGCCCACGCTGCTTCCAGTCTACCAATAAGGAGTGGATTGCGATCTCTGACACATCGGAATTGGAAGTTGTTTCAGACGTGTTGTCCCAGGACTGGGGTCTCGAGTCACCACTTGAAACGACTGATTCCTCAACATCATATTCCAAGTTGTCTGAGATGTTTCTTGACTCCCCGGACAAAACTCTGTCCATCGGTCGCTTTGAACCCGACTCCCCGGACAAAATTCTGCCCCTAGGTGGTCTAGTCAACCTCTCCCCGGACAAGTCGTCCTGCACGGGCTCAAAGGTGTCTGACTCATCAGAGGAGACGTCCTTGACTGGCTCGAAGGTGTCAGACTCCCCGGACATTGTCTCGTCCATGGACGAACAGTCTGGGCTTGGCTCGTATTCTTCTTTTGCATCCGTGAAGTGCACTCTCCTCGTGAAGCTAGATTTCGACCTGATCCTGACTTCCTCAGTAGCTTGGTTTTGATTCGATGTTCCATATTCAGTGAACGAAGTTCTCAACAATACTTCTTTCGGCATCGAGGTCACCAGCTGGTTGACGATCGACCTGCAATCCCGTTCAACGCCTCGGCTGCGAATGGACACTGGCCTCTTCTCTGTTCTCTCGGTGACAGTCAACCTCTGCATGGTCTCCATCCATTCACGATCAAGCCTATTCACTTCCCTATCCAACAAGTCACGGAGTTTTCCCATGACGTCCGGCGCCACGTTCACCGTCTTATTCAATAAAGCGATGCTGTTTATACCCAGCCTGGTCAGTTCTTGCTGTACCAAGTTGGATCGGACTAGCAGGTCCAACGGAACGGGTTCGCCTCTGGCTAAAAGCTTTATCTCCGCGGCCGTCTCCACTGGAAGGTCAGGGTGTCCAGGTATAGGATGTCCTGATTTGTCTAACCACCTAGTAAGTGGCAGCTTATCGTAGGTTTCTTTGTCCAGAAAGGAAAACCCCTCTTTGATCTCTGATTGGTTAGCCTGCTTCTCCTCGAGGCGCTCATAAAATTCTGTCTTTTTACTGAGGCTATCTGCGTTCTGGTGCTTGTCACGGGTACGGTGCTCTATGATCATGTGGTATCCATCCAAGCGCACGATCCAACGACCAATGTAGCTTTGATCCATCGAATAGGTCTTCAGCCAGGCAAGGGCACGATTGTCCACACGTAACCTGAATGGAGCACTCCCCAGGTAGGCCCTGTATTTTTCCACGAACGTGATCACAGCAAACATCTCCGCTTTTGGTGCGCCGTACTTCATCTCAGTGTCACTCAGGACTTTACTTCCATAAGCTATCGGACGAAGAACCGTTCTCCCGTTCCACTCCTGCTCTTGGTGAAGTATGCCTGATATCGCAACCACTGATGCATCCGTGTCCAGCACGAACATTCCCTTCTCCGTTGGCATGCCGAGGACCGGTGCCTCGCAAAGTTCACGTTTGATGTTTTCAAATGAGACTTGTGCCTCATCAGTCCAGGTGAACTTTTTGCCCTTGTTTCTCATCAATCTCTGCATGGGGTATATTTTTTCAGCATACCCCTTGATGAACTCACGATAATAATTGGCGAATCCCAGAAAACTCATCAACTGTGTATCTGTTTTAGGTGCCTTCCAGGTCAACACCGCTTCAACCGCTTCGGGATCTGGTCTCACTCCATGTTTGTCAACCAGGCGGCCCAAATACTTTATGGAATCCCTGGGGATTTCACACTTAGAGGGTTTGCATTTCAGACCCGCCTGCTTCATGCAAGAAAACACCTCCTCCAACCTCTCTATGTGGTCTTCTAGGGTTGGTGTTGCAATCACAACATCATCGACATAACACATGATGAGATTCCCGTATTTCTTAGTGACGCTCGTGAGTGCCTGAGCCATCAGTCGCTGGAATGTGGCCGTCGCGTTGCACAATCCGAATGGCATCCTCTTCCACTGGAACAGTCC
Source organism: Symsagittifera roscoffensis (assembly GCF_963678635.1). Classification (NCBI taxonomy): domain Eukaryota; kingdom Metazoa; phylum Xenacoelomorpha; order Acoela; family Convolutidae; genus Symsagittifera; species Symsagittifera roscoffensis. Next base: position 9,499 of record NW_026970769.1, on the reverse strand, counting down.
CAGCTCACACGCGAAACCTGTTTTCTCTCGATCTTGCTTTCTGAGTGGCACTTGCCAGAATGCTGAGCCCAAATCCAACGTCGTGAAGAACTTAGCGTCTCCCAGCTTGGATAGGCTCTCATCAATGCGGGGAATCGGGTATGCGTCCTTTATAGTCACTGCGTTCAGATAACGGAAATCACAACAAAATCTGAGTTGTCCCCCTTTCTTTTTCGCCATGACCACGCCACAAGCCCATGGGGACTTCGACGGCTCAATCATGTCGTACTCCATTAACATTTCAATTTCCTTCCTACACGCTTCTGACTTATTTGGGGTCATTCTTCTCGCCCCTTCCCTATGAGGTACCGAGCCCTCTTCTATCTCAATCTCGTGCTCTACAAAATTGCAACAACCTATATCGGCCTTATGCTTTGAAAAAACGTCTGCGTTCCGATCTAGCACCGCCCTGAGCGAATCTAGTTCCTTGTCAGATATTTTACCCTTCAGATGTTCTATCTCAGGTAGGACAGGCCTATTCGCTGCTAACTCTGCTTCCGTCGGCCTTTCAGGAAAGTTGGAACAACTAGACAGCCCATCATCTGTTTCCGACTTCATTGAAAACAATTTCCTAGAAGATTTCAATTCAATTACTCTTTTCATTATACATTCTTGGTTCGCATGTAATGGACATTTAGTTACGTCAAACTTCTTCAAGTTCTCCACACTCAGAAAGTCTGTGTTCAGAGGCAAAGCGTAGCCAAGTTTCTTTCCCCTCTGTATTGTCACTGTTGTTGCTTCTGTGTTCAATAACACACTCACACACAGTCCGCTCTGAGTGAGTGAGAAGCTTCTTCCTAAAATAGCCGAGCTTTTACTGTTTGGATTTGGTACCAGACACACCTGTCTGTCATTGCTGAGTTCATTCAAGTTCCTCATCCTAAACGTTGCTATTACGGCTTGGTTCGGTTTTAATCTAACTTTTCGATCCAGAAAAATCGGCACCTTGGCCTGATTAATTAAGATCTTATTAAGGGGTCTTTTCTCATACTTTCTTTCAGGATCCTTGATCCTAATCAATCCGTCGTTGAGATCGATCGTGACGTCAAATTTGCGAACGAAATCCCTTCCTAGGATGAACTGGTCGGATTCATCCAAATTCTCTACTACTAGGAAGCTCATCCAAAGATGTCTTCCTCCGAGCTGCAGTGAGATGATCGGGGTTCGTCCGGCGACATAGATCGCTCCCTGATTGGCAGCTGCCAACCTGATGTTTGTCGGTATGAGATCCGATCTTTCGAAACCCATGTCGGTCCAAGTTTTGACAGGCATGACACTAACCACTGCTCCCGTGTCTAGCAGCCCCTTTACTGACAGTTGTCTGCCTTGCACGTCCAGAACGTGTGCGGCCAGATCGGCCTCGCAACCAATATGCACCGCATCTTGTTCGAGCATCGCGTTGTGTCCGATTCGTCTGACCTTCAGCTCCTCTTGACCAATGTATATCCGGCCAACCTGATCGTTCGCATCAGTTATGTGAGCTTTCGTGTAGATATTGATGCCATCCACATTCATCAGAATCGGGTAATGTCCGTCCACTTTCATCAGCCTCGGACCTCCCGTTGTGAGCAGCGCTCGCACTGCCCTGGAGTCCAGTTTGGGATCCTTCTCTTTCAGGTAGTCGGCATAGATGTCCAGGTGGACCAGTGTAATCTCGGATGGCTCGCTCAGGTTCTTGACCACCTGGTGCCCTGCGACTGAGATGATAGACATTATTTTGGTCCCTGCCTTCGTCATTCCGAAAGTCTTGCCAGATATAACGTTCAGTTTTAGTCCCTGTTTCTTGGGCTCTTTTTCATCTTCTGCTCTTGTCGTCTTACTCAGGACATTAAGACTTTCCCGAAGATCTGTGCTCTCCAGCTCCGACCTTACCCATTGCTCCACTTCTTTCGTGGCAAGGTCCTGTTTGACATTCTGCAGCGCTGTCCTTGCCGCCAGGCCGTAATCCAACTTGAGTGGACTAGACGACTCTGCTTCGAGGTTCGAGGCTACCACCTCGTCAGGCCATGTCTTAACCTTTTTAGTCGTGAAAGTGCTCGGTGTCGTCTCCTTTCTCCGAGATTCAGCCTCGTTCATCAGACGTGCCCGACTGGCCTTGACACCCGAAAGCGCCTCATCGTGGCGGGGATGTTTCGCGTCCGCTACTGCGTCCCAAAATTGAGTACAATCCGACTTGAAGTGTCCCTCCAAATTACAGAAGAAACACCTCGGACCATATTTCATGATGAGCCCTCTCACGTACTCTTCATGATCCTCGTCGGTCGCGTCAGCGTCCTCGAGAAAGTAGCCTATGGCCTTCATGTTCTGTTTGTATGCCGAACACGCAGAAACGTGATGGTCCATCGAACCACAATTCGCACACGACCTCCTCTTGTCCATGTCATCGCGAGGTTTGTACCAACTGGAATTCGCACCAGTGTTTGTCCCGCTATAGTTGCCATAATTGCTGTAACGGTTTTGCGCCCTCGGTTTTATCAGTAAATACTCGCGTGACTTCATACGCAAGTCGTCGGGCGTGGGTACCTGGTCAAGCGACAGGGTGAAGTGAGTGGCCAACATCGTCTTCAACTCCTCACTCCTTACACCATCCATGAACTTCGAAGCGATCGCCAAGTTTCGTTCAGATATTCTCTCATCCGGGTTGCTCCTCCTCCTGAGCAGTTCAAGGTCATCCAAGAATTTATCTATTGATTCTTCATCTCTCTGTCGCCTCTTCTCGAACTTCACCATGGCCTGGTGCCCTTGTACTCCAGAGCCGAAACGATTCAGCAGGATGTCGAATATCTTGCGAGCGCTGTCTCTCTCATTGGCTCTTTTCGCCATTACACAATTTAATGCAGTACCCTCCAGGTTGCTCGTCAGCGCGCTGCACTCTTGTTTCTTGGAGAGATTCTCTTCCTCAAAGTGTAACTTCATCACCTCTATCCAAGTATCAATGCAGCCGTCTGACTCGTCTTTATATGACTTCGGCTTTTTCAGTGTTCTTCTTGACCTCTCTCCTCTCTCGGTTGACTTCGAGAGCTTGGTGATGAATGTTTCAAGAGATCTGTTCAGAGGCTCTAACATCGAGGCATACATCGTTGTGTCTTGTGAGACTGTAGTCAGATCTGGTACTGAACTGACTTGTGGCACGGTTGGCAATCTTGTCTCCGGGGTGGCATCTGCCTCCGGTGGGACTGGATTTGTCCAGCCAGGCCTCTGCGGGGCTGCCCTTGGCCGCTCCTTGTTTCTATGTTCGTAGTTCGTTCTCGAGCCTTGCTGGGCTCTGGCACTGTTGCCCGTACCATCTCCAACATTCGCATGGCGTGAGCGCTCCCTTGAGTTGGAATGCTCCTGCCAACTATTCCCATTCAGGATCGCGTCAAGCTTCCGCATCATCAAGTCAGATTTGGCGTCCAACCTCCTTTCCAGGCCAGTCATCGTTTGGGCGTAGGTATTATCATGATCATTCAACAATCGCTCGATCTCTCTTGTCATCCTAGCCTCTCTTTCCTCTGACTCTTTGTTTGCCTGTGCCAGGCTCTCGGCCAGGCATTGATCGGTGTCACAAATCAATTGAGCCTGATCAAACCTCGCCTGCGACTTCACGTGCGTTAGCTCATCTTTCAAATTCTCTCGACCATGGTGAGCTCTCTCGTCAACTTGATCTATCCTCTTAGTCATGTCTCGCCTCAATTCATCCAGGCCATTCATCACACCAGCGAACATATCACTTATGTCACCAGCTGCCCCCAATGGCGGGGTTAGCCCCAGAGAAGACGAGGTCAACTGTGGCTGTAGCCTAGTACTTGATGACGCACCGCCCTTTTGCTTGTGCATTGACGTCATCAGTCTGTCGAACGTTGATGATGCTCCCATCGTTATCCCATCTGACATAGGCCTGGTCGGCGAGGCAGAAGACGCCTCCCTGCTCATGTCGTTCCTTGGGCACGGTGTGAAGTTCACATCCGAATGGGTTATCTCCGGGTAGCCATCACTGGAAGTCAAACCTACAGTTGGTAGTGACGCCATGCGTTCGTCGTACAAGGACTTCCAACTCTTCTTGGCCTTCGAGAACGTCTGCTCTTCACCCGGACTCATACTCGACATCATCGCGTTGTTACTCTGTTTGGCCAAGGATGAGTGTGCACTTGTCAGATGTGAAGGTTCCTTTCTCCATTTATAGCTCTTAGTCTCCGATTTGGACATTCCCCTGTACAACACTTCCTCCCGAGGTTCGACCTCGGGACGCTCCGAGGTCTCCTCTGTCCTCTCAGCTTCCTCCCGTTCGAGGACCTCGTCTGGCTCAAAGTCGGGTCGAATGAGCGTTCGCTCCCCTTCGTCAAAGGGATCCACCAGCGTTTCGCTCGCAGGCTCGGCCTCGGCGCTCCGCCTTTGATTGCCATCGAGGTTTTTCTCGCTCCTTAGTTTCATTTCGATCACTGAAAGATCAGGTTGACCTTTAGTCGATTCGTCTTCAGCAAACGCGTCGGAAGCGCTGCTAAACGAGGTTTGGCTACGCCTAGTTCTAAATTTCCGCGTGCTTCCCTTGCTTAGCCTGGGAATTTTAGTAGTCGATCCTAGCGAGTCCCTGCGCTGCATAGTTTTTGTCAAAATGAAAGTATTCTTAATTTGATGGCAATGCAAACGTACCACAAACAAGATTTAGTTAAATCACTTAACACTGCCTACTCGATTCCGTCAGTATCAAAATGTCTCTTAGATCTCTCACGACTAAATTAGTGACTCAGCTAAAGTTACACACAGGGTCTACCCAGTATTGATATAATGCTAACTCAACCCGGTTGTATAGTATAACAGTATCACTAAGTTTCCACAAGATATAATCGACACACAAAACACAATCGATAATCAGATAAGAATATCCTACAGGTGACAGCGACCTTTTGTCAGTATCAATTTATCGCCACACAATTTATCAAGTCACTGCTTTGTTAAAATTAAACAATCTTCGATAAAAAGCAGTGATGATTCAGAAATAGATAAATAAAACTTAGTCTTAAAGAAAAAGACTTCCCCCAATCGGAACGATCCGAAAGAACGAAGCCCAGGACACAGTCTTCTCAAGTGGGTGTCTATTTGCCTAATACACCCACCGAGGTCTTCTTTTGGGTGTCCTGCGATTGCCCGAGCTGTCCTACTAAGTAGCTCAAGGCAACCTCTTGGTCGAAAATTCGTCAAATCTATGAAAAAGCTCTCCCACACTCGGACTGCTCCAAGTACACGAGAGTAGGGAACAATTCTTCTTCTCAAGTGGGTGTGTATTTGCTTAATACACCCACCGAGGTCTTCCTTTATTTGTTCCCGGATTGCCCGAACTTTCCTATTAAGTAGCTCAAGGCAACCACTCAACCAAAATCACAATCAAAAAAAAATTTTGTTCGGGTACTTCTAATACACCCAATATAGAATCCAAAGTTGATCACGAATTTCCGGGTCAGAATGGGTTCTTCTGATCCTGATAAGCACGCCTAATATCCTAATATGATCCTTATTAAATGGATATTTTCCGTTTCCCAAATTGCCACAGAAGGTTTACTCAAGTCTCTTACAAGGAGGGTCGCTAGAAGGTTTAAGACACTCCGGAGGGTTACCTCGGAGGGTACCTCAATCACTCAAGTTACTTAGGAGGGTATCTTAATCACCCAAGTTACTTCGGAGGGTCCCCTTAAATTTACTAAGGAGGGTCAATAAGATGCTTAATACGCTCCGGAGGGTCACTTCGGAGGGTACCTCCAAAATTTTCAAATTTTCTGATCTCACTTGGAAGGTTCTCCTACTAGCTTTAAACAGCGTCAAAATAAGCTAAGGGTTCTAGGGGGAGCTGTTTCAACTTCTTAGGGTGATCTCGTGGAAATTTTCCACTAAGGAGGGTTGCTAAAGGGTTTAGCTGACTCCGGAGGGTCACTTCGGAGGGTTCCCCCAAAATCAAGAAAAAGGGTTAAATCACCGCAGTAAAGCCTCTGAAAGCGGTCTACCTGACTTAAAACTAGGTTGGCTGACACGGTCAACCTTCCCAGTTGAATAAGAAGATGTTTTGATAAAATTTTCTGCCGCTCGGAGGGTTGCCCGTTACTTGGACCCTCCGAACCAACAAATTCTAAAAAAATTTTCTTTTCCGAAATAATCAACCCAAAAACGGTTGCGATTCGGAAAAGTAGTCAAAAACGTCGACTTATGGTACCAAATTTATTCCAATCGGATAACTAGTCTTTGAGAAATCGCCAAAAACGCGTTCGTCAAAATGGCCTTTTTCACCACCTGTATAGGATCTGAAAGACTTTTTTCGCAATTCCGGTCGAAAGTGCCTAAAAATACTTGAAATGAGCGTAGTAGCCCTGTACGGCACTGGAATAATGCAAAAAACCGGACCAAAATTGGTTTAGAAACAACAATTTGGCCAAAAACTATCAAATTTGGACCCTCCGATTCCTTCCTTTTCCAAACCTTAAGTCGTTAGCTCTATCCACGGAGCTACTCGGAGGGTTACCCAAAAATTTCTCTGGTAACCGAGCACGTTATGCTAGCACGCTCCTAACGCAAAAAATTTTATTGCTCTAACTCTAAAAACTCAAAAACTCGATCCCCAAAACAGATTGACAAAATACAGAAAATTATCAAAATTTTGGTCGAAAAATTTTCGTTTTTCTAACTTCCACTGAATCTTTGCTCACGCGGTTTCTTTAATAAAGGGGATCGAACTACGTGGCTACTCTCTAAATAAAAGCTTTTTGCCTATCGGAAAAGCTCGGATATCCGAAAATTTGGGGGTCTACAGTTTGGTCGAAAATTGGTAATTTTCGACAAAAAATGGGTGTTTCTTGGGTCTAAATAGGAGATAAGTAATATATAGTAAGGACAATAATCTATAAATAGTCGTTAATAAATAGTACTATACCCTCCTTTGCACCAAAATATCCGAATTAAGACCCTTAACTCGGAAATTTGTAATCGATGGAGGGTACAATCGGACCGCGCCAATCGTGCCCCCCACCACTTAAGTTTTAAGGAAATAGTACCCGAACGATACTAAAATTGCTTCAACGATACCCAACAGTCGTTGCGGATGTTGTCCTTGATGTCCCTGTTGAGTGTGGAACACGTTGATCAGCCTGCCACTCTACCCTCCGGTCACCGGCAAAATCATCATTAACGTGCTTAAACACTCAAATTACACTCGAGGGAGGGTACCCAACCCTTCACCAAAACACACAATCTCTCTATCAGAAACGATATAAATCAATCTGAAACAACAACAAATAGGAAGGTCAGATCACATCTCGTCCGGAAATAACATATAAACTGTCACTTTATGTTTTTTACTGTTTTTGGTCTTTTTTGGATTTTTTTACTGTTTTTTGTACTTTTTTGTTTTTAAATAAATTTGTTTTTGGCTTTTTCTTGGTTATACACTATTTTTGTCTGGTTTTACGCTTTCTCTTTAATTGTTTTTGGTCCTGGGACCTCAGGACAAGCGGGCTCTAGATTTCCCACCTAACCCTCCGGCCCCCGGAATTTTCGGTGTTAACTAAGTTAAAAAGCTAAATTGCACTAGACGGAGGGTACGCACCTTCCCCCTAGTACAACAACGGTCATTAAGGCCTCTAACTCGGGCTTACGCCCGGAGCGGAGGGTACGTCGCTGAAACGCTTGCTGATCATGATGGTTTCATGCCTTTAACAGGCCCACCCAGGAGCGCCATAAAAACGTCTATGTAACATTCGCCCAAATATCACACAGCGACGGAGCGTAGAAAAAGTACCTATCAACGACTGGCAGGCGTCAGTTACCTTAATTCTACTCGTTTTTCACCGTCTCGACCTTGCCAGTTGATTCTGGTCTGTTTAGGGCAAAGTAAAAAGTTACCATTTTTAGGCCATCAGTCAAACGACTTTTGATCAGCTTTCGTTTGCATGCGAACACAACCACATAGCTGAGTCTCGGATCCTCAGACTACGTGATTGTCATTAAAAACACGGCTCGAACCACCTATTTCTATATGTTTTTGTGTGACAGTTTTATATTAAATCCATTGGAGATGGATTGACCCTTTCCTTTTTCTATCTACTCATGTCCTGAAATATCAAATAATATCGGTGTTTAATTAAGATCTAGGACATTACAGCAGCTGTTATAGTTAGTTTACCCAGTCCCTTCACATATAACAGTCTCTGGGGGACCAAGCCTCCGCTCCCGTGATTTTCTTGAGATAACACTCTTATCTCCTATATTTCGTGTCCCGGGAGGGTTCCGTGGTATTTCTCTTCCCCCCACTGAAGCCTCCGTCTCCACAAATATCTGTCGCTAAGGTCCTTATCGTGTGTTCTTGCCACGATAAGAGGCTCCGTGTTTTTCTGTCTCTGATACAACTGTTCTTCACAATCTATATCGTGGTTCTGATTTTCGTCTTTTTTATTCAAAATGGCCGTCTTTTTTCTATTTCTCAGAAATGTTCTTCTTCCGATCGAAATTTTAAAAATTTCTGACCCTCCGTCGCAACACTTTTCTGTTCATAAGGCCTTTAGTCACTCTTTTTTCTGTCGCGGGAAGGTTGTGCTGTGTCATCCGGCAGAATGGCACAACGATTTGTTCTGTTTTTCTAGTCGTTTCTATAAACAAATTGTTTTCCAGTTGACCTATTCATTTATGACTGTCTTTCTTTTTTTTCGTTCAGATCTAACTATCACGTCACACAGAAAAAACTAATTTAATTTGAAAAAAAAATGCCTTTCTTATAGACTATGGTCCTAACTTTCTGCGCTTCTGGCACAAAAACCACCTGTCCTTATTTAAATTAAATACGTCTGGTTTTCAGATTTATATCATTAATTCAGCTCTTAAAATTTTACAATATGTTTTTCTTTTCACACTATTCGTAAGCCATTTCAGCTCAGAATATTTGATCTGACCATTTGAAAAATGGGGAGAAAATTTTGTATTCGGGTGCGTTTTAGCTTTTTTCTAAGCAAAATCGGGTACCATAAATAGTCATTGGAATGGGTCGAGTGATAATTCATATTAAATCTCTTTCAATTGTGATTCAATTGAAATGAAAAAATTTTGAATATATTTTTTTCAGTGTTGAGAAAAACCAGTTGAAATTTTTGCTAATAAGTTGAGGCTAGGCAGGCTTTCTACAGATTAGTTATGCTTAATTTAAGCCAAAAAAAATTAGATTTTGAGCTATTAAATTTAATTTTTTGTAGTTTGTTAGCGCCATTTTGTGAACCAAAAACTTAAAATTTTTTTTTGTTTTTGTCTAGATATTTTTCGACAAAAAAGTATTTTCCAATTAGCTTATTTTACTAGGATTCTCAATTATGCCCAACTTCTATTCTTTAATTCAGATCTTTTTATCACACCACGCAGAAAAAAACGAACCACACTAATTTGAAAAACTAAGTTTTTTGTATTTTTCAAGACTATGACCGGAACATTCTGTGCTACTAGCACAGTAACC
>NW_026970768.1:0-16760 GCF_963678635.1 Symsagittifera roscoffensis | reverse complement strand
AAGGGTGTTTTTTTTTCTAAATTATAAGTCAAAGTTGTTGAAAAGACAAATCGTTCTATCAAATTTCATAATTGCAATACTACATAGCTATGATAAACTTTTTGGATAAAATTTTTTACAGTTTTGCTTTCAAGCGGGCTATAAAGTGATGGTTTTTTTAAACCTCCAGGAATTTATTCGTTTGCTTAAGTTCCCCGACCTAATGGGTCTCATTAATTTGACTCGGTTGGGTCTGCTCGGAAATTTAATCCAACTGGGGGCTTGCTTTTTTGCAGTTAAATACTTCACAGGAACATACATTTCTTGTAGATCAAGGAAGGAGTTTTTTGAATTACAGTTTCCGTATTGGATGATAAACTTCAATTTTGTAAATTTCCAGTTAAACTTCCAACTTACATGAAAAATCAACGCATAATTTAAATCCACTTAATCAAAACCTTGATTGATAATTCATTTAATGTGGCGTTCTTTGTCCAACTTGATATGCAATTTACTATTTAATTCAGTAAGATGTAAGGGATGTAAGTAACTAGGGGTAATCTAAAAAAAAGGCGGAAATTTTTCAGGGTTAATTTAGGATTTGTTTTAGGAGCTAATGGAGCCGATGTGTTTGTGTTGGGTGATGGTAGAGTGAAGAATCGTTTTGAGGCCGGTATTCTAGCTCGGGCCGTAGTAGGAGTGGCAGTGGAAGTAGTTGTTAGTTGAATTTATGTTGGTGGTTGAGAGTCCAGTGGATCGATGGGTATTAAAGAGTTTGTTATACAAAGCGGCAAGGAAAAATTTGCGAGAAAGAAGTGAGGGGCCGGTGATTTTAGGTAAACACAGGTCTTTTTTTTGTAAATACCGACAGTTTAGTATAATTTTCACAGCAAGAAAAGAAGCAAAGACTAGTCCACATTGTTCTAAATGTAATTTTTTCCCCAAAAATACGGGTGTATTCTGTTTCGAAATGAGATATTCTGCTTTTAAAAAATGAGTAGAGCCTAGTGGGCCATATTGAAAAACTTTTGCACGTGAGCATAAAAATAAAAATAGGAAGCACATTGACTGGATGTTAGCAAGTGTTTAATTAAAAGAACTACCTCTGTTGGCTTAAAGAGAAATTGTAACCCTTCTTATTTGAGATTTAAATACAATCCAGGACTTATCATCATCAACATCTAATTGGAAAAGATTTATTTGTTGATCGGGAAAGTCTTGTAAGTCTGCCGATTGAAAAGTTTGCCGAGTTATTGGATCGACAAATTGAATGTTTTCGCTATACATCATAGCAATGCGAATAAAGCATTGATCCATTAGCTGTAAAGGCGAATAAGCTTTGGACACTATAGAGCCAGACAGCATTTTCATTGAACTTCAAGAACATAGAACGATTTTGAGTTAGAATGTATTCGACAAAAGATGAGCTATCGAGTGAAATCATTTTTGCTGCGAGAATTTAGATATAAGGGTTCTAGCTGGCCTTGGTTTTGTAAAAGGGCCAACTCGGCTGTTCTAAGCGTGTAAAGCTATTTAAAGGCGTATAGCTCAATTTGAGACCTTTTTGTGCTTCATAGTTCAATTGACCAGTTAAAAATTTGAGTGGCAGCGAACTTTCACTGGCAAAAAAATAAATTTGGTTACCGGCGTTATGAATAGTTCCCATTTCTGGGGTTTTACTAGGATTCCAGTATCTATATTCCGCATCATCTTAGCCGGAAATCTGCTTTAAAAAAATGTAAAACCAAGTTTTGGGTTCTTTCTAAGTATACGCATATGCATTTAAGGATTTTCTTTCGCATCTCTTAGTAAACACTGAAAAAGGGCAAAGGAATGCTTTGCCAATTATTGATTGTTCCTTTTTTGAGCTAAACATTTAGTTTATCTTTTTGCTTCTAGAATTCAAAAATGTCTAGTTTGATCCATGAAAAGCCATTATAGTCACTATTATTTTTGCCCTCAACTTTGACGGCATGAGCATTAGTTTTTGTTTTAATATTGGATTTGAAAGGCATTTTTCCAACACTAGCATAGTCTAGGTTAAAATAGCCTCATTCAGCAGCCGGTTTACATTGATCAGTTGAAATTGGAGGTCAGCAGCGAGTACTTTTTGTCGATCATCGATGCCACTCGAATTAAATAGATCGCAGAACCACTGCACTCAGTGGCGTTTAAATCAACACATTGTCGCATTTACCTTAGTGCGATAAGGTCTCTGACATAGAGAGTAACATGAAAAAGAGTTACCTTAAAAATTTCTGGTTGAACTTTGCACGGTGCACTTGGTTTAGAAAGAACATTTTGCCAGACGTCATTAGCTGACAATGAAAGTGAGCGACTCGAACATTTTTTGCTGTAATTTTTACAATGGCTCTTTCAGATCAAAATTTGAATTTCTGATTTGAAAAATAGTAAAAGAAATTACAGACCAACCAGAAAATTTCTATTTAATTTTTTTTGGTGCTCAGTGAAGGGAAAATAATTTTCAACGTGCTCACTTTGAGCAAATCTTCGAAAATTGTTAGAGTGGGCTTTTGATCCATCAGATCACCTTCCTCTAGTTCAAATTTAAGGTTTACCGTTTTTACGTTGTTTTTTTTTGATGAAGAATATGAGTTAATGTTTTGTTGTTGAGGAAGTCAATAGAAGCGCAGAATTTTTTTTGAGCCGAAAAGAGGCAGCCAAACATGCAAACCGTGAAAAAGATTACGAATGTAAAGCACTGGAAATCAATTGCTTGTTAAAGGCTGTTTTAGTTTTTTTGTGCAATTCTAAGCTGTGATTGGTCGTTGTTATTTGGTGTCATTCTGAGCTTACTCATTTTAAGGTCTTCTTTTCTACGGCACTCGTTTTTAATGTCGTTGTTTTTCCACTCTATTTTGTGGTTTGCTGGATGTAACGGCAATAGGGTTTTTTGCTTAGGTTGATGTTATAATGTAACAACTGCATTCCTCTTCCCAATTGGAAGAGAAAAAAAACAATAAAGCATCTCTTCATAAGAGAGAACTGGAAGCAACTTCATTAATAATTGATAATTGATTGATTGATAATTGATTTAAGGTGGAATTCTTTGTCCAGCTTGATTGATAAGCGTCCAGCGTTCTTTGTCAAAACCTTGATTGATAATTGATTTAAGGTGGCGTTCTTTTTCCAGCTTAATATGCCAATTACTATTTAATTCAGCAAAATGTAAGGGATGTAGGGAACCAGGGGTAATCTAAAAAAAGACGGAAATTTTTCAGGGTTGATTTAAGATTTGTGTTAGGAGCTAATGGAGCCGATGAGTTTGTGTTGGGTGATGGTAGAATGAAGAATCGTTTTGAGGCCGGTATTCTAGCTCGGGCCGTAGTAGGAGTGGCAGTGGAAGTAGTTGTTAGTTGAATATATGTTGGTGGTTGAGAGTCCAGTGGATCGATGGTTATTAGAAGATAAAAAAGTTCCTCCAACCTCGCAAGTAATCGCTAGAGTGGAGTCGATAGTTGGTGTCTGAGCATCGGTCGGTATATACCAGAATAAACAGAATATTAGTTAGACTTGGTGGGTGGGATCTTGTAAGTTTTGCTTTCTTCTATCAAACATGCTAATTGAATATGAGGATATATTTGCGATCCTAGTTTATTTGGTCAACTTCCTCTAAAAGAGGTGTCTGTACTTTATGATTATTTTCGTCAATTTTTTGATTTTGTTAATTCCGAGTAAAAAATGAGATCACTATAGAGTTAAAGAGTTTGTTATACAAAGCGGCAAGGAAAAATTTGCGGAAAAGAAATGAGGAGCCGGTGATTTTAGGAAAATATAGGTTTTTCTTTGTAAATACCGACAGTTTAGTATAATTTTCACAGCGAGAAAAGAAGCGAAGACTTGTCCACATTTTTCTAAATTTAATAATTTTTCCTGAAAATACGAGTGTATTCTGTTTCAAAAAACATTAGAAATGAGATAGTCTGAGTATTTAGTTTGAGTAGAGTCTAGTGGGCTATAAGAGTCCGAGAAAATTTCTTTTGGTCATTTAGACAGAATCTAGATACCTTTTGGAGTATTCCTTTATTTTCTGATTTATAAGAAATCATATTGAAAAACTTTTGCACGTGAGCATAACTATGAAAGGAAGCACCTTGACTGGATGTTAGCAAGTGTTTAATTAAATGAACTACCTCTGTTCGTTTAAAGAGAAAGGGTCCTGTAACCCTTCTTGTTTGAGATTTTATATCAATCCAGGACTTATCATCATCAACATCTAATTGGAAAAGATTTATTTGTTGATCGGGTAAGTCTTGTAAGTCAGCCGATTGAAAAGTTTGCCGAGTTATTGGATCGACAAATTGAATGTTTTCGCTATATATCATAGCAATGCGAATAAAGCATTGATCCATTAGCTGTAAAGGCGAATAAGCTTTGGACACTATAGAGCCAGACAGCATTTTCATTGAACTTCAAGAACATAGAACGATTTTGAGTTAGAATGTATTCGACAAAAGATGAGCTCTCGAGTGAAATCATTTTTGCTGCGAGAATTTAGATATAAGGGTTCTAGCTGGCCTTGATTTTGTAAAAGGGCCAACTCGGCTGTTCTAAGCGTGTAAAGCTATTGAAAGGCGTATATCTCAATTTGAAACTTTTTTGTGCTGCATAGTTAAATTGACCAATTAAAAATTTGAGTGACAGCGAATTTTCACTATTTGCAAAAATTGAATTTGGTTAGCCGGCATTATGAATAGTTCCCGTTTCTGGGGTGGGTTTTACTAGGATTCCAGTATCTATATTCCGCATCATCTTAGCCAAAAATCTGTTTAAAAAAATGAAAACACAATTTTTGGGTTCTTTCCAAATATACGCAAATGCATCTAAGGATGTTCTTTCGCCCTGGAAAAGGCAAAAGAATGCTTTGCCAATTATCGATTGTTCCTTTTTTGAGGTAAGGATGTAATTTATCATTCTGCTTTTAGGTTTCAAAAATTTCTAGTTTGATCCATGAAAAACCATTAAAGTCACTATGATTTTTGCCGTCAACTTTGACAGCATGAGCATTAGTTATTGTTTTAACATTGGATTTGAAAGGAATTTTTCCAAGCTTAGCATAGCCTAGGTTAAAATAGCCTCATTCAGCAGCCGGTTTACATTGATCAGTTGAAATTGGAGGTCAGCAGCGAGTATTTTTTGTCGATCATCGATGCCACTCGAATTAAATAGATCGCAGAACCACTGCACTCAGTGGCGTTTAAATTGACACATTGTCGCATTTACCTTAGTGCGATAAGGTCTCTGGCATAAAGAGAGTAACAAGAAAAAGAGTTCCCTTAAAAAATTCTGGTTGAACTTTGCAGGGTGCACTTGGTTTAGAAAGAACATTTTGTTAGAAGTCATTAACTGACAATGAAAGTGAGAGACTCGAAAGTTATTCGCAGTAATTTTTACAATGGCTCTTACAGATCAAAAGCTGAATTTTGATTTGAAAAAAAAAGAAATTACAGACCAAACAAAAAAAATCTATTTAAAATGTTTTGGTGCTCAGTGAAGGGGAAAAGTTTCAACGTGCTCACTTTGAGCAAATCCTCGAAAATTGTTAGAGTGAGGTTTTGATCCATCAGATCACCTTCCTCTAGTTCAAATTTAAGATTTACCGTTTTTACGTTTTTTTTTTGATGAGGCATATGAGTTAGTTTTTTGTAGTTGAGGAAGTCAGTAGAAGCGCAGAATTTTTTTGAGCTGAAAAGAGGCAGCCAAAAATGCAAACCGTGAAAAAGATTCCGAATGTAAAGCGCTGGAAATCAATTTGGGTTTAAAGGCTGTTTTAGTTCTTTTTGCAATTCTAAGCTGTGATTGGTCGTTGTTATTTGGTGTCATTCTGAGCTTACTCATTTTAAGGTCTTCTTTTCTACGGCACTCGTTTTTAATGTCGTTGTTTTTCCACTCTATTTTGTGGTTTGCTGGATGTAACGGCAATAGGGTTTTTTGCTTAGGTTGATGTTATAATGTAACAACTGCATTCCTCTTCCCAATTGGAAGAGAAAAAAAACAATAAAGCATCTCTTCATAAGAGAGAACTGGAAGCAACTTCATTAATAATTGATAATTGATTGATTGATAATTGATTTAAGGTGGCGTTCTTTGTCCAGCTTGATTGATAAGCGTCCAGCGTTCTTTGTCAAAACCTTGATTGATAATTGATTTAAGGTGGCGTTCTTTTTCCAGCTTAATATGCCAATTACTATTTAATTCAGCAAAATGTAAGGGATGTAGGGAACCAGGGGTAATCTAAAAAAAGACGGAAATTTTTCAGGGTTGATTTAAGATTTGTGTTAGGAGCTAATGGAGCCGATGAGTTTGTGTTGGGTGATGGTAGAATGAAGAATCGTTTTGAGGCCGGTATTCTAGCTCGGGCCGTAGTAGGAGTGGCAGTGGAAGTAGTTGTTAGTTGAATATATGTTGGTGGTTGAGAGTCCAGTGGATCGATGGTTATTAGAAGATAAAAAAGTTCCTCCAACCTCGCAAGTAATCGCTAGAGTGGAGTCGATAGTTGGTGTCTGAGCATCGGTCGGTATATACCAGAATAAACAGAATATTAGTTAGACTTGGTGGGTGGGATCTTGTAAGTTTTGCTTTCTTCTATCAAACATGCTAATTGAATATGAGGATATATTTGCGATCCTAGTTTATTTGGTCAACTTCCTCTAAAAGAGGTGTCTGTACTTTATGATTATTTTCGTCAATTTTTTGATTTTGTTAATTCCGAGTAAAAAATGAGATCACTATAGAGTTAAAGAGTTTGTTATACAAAGCGGCAAGGAAAAATTTGCGGAAAAGAAATGAGGAGCCGGTGATTTTAGGAAAATATAGGTTTTTCTTTGTAAATACCGACAGTTTAGTATAATTTTCACAGCGAGAAAAGAAGCGAAGACTTGTCCACATTTTTCTAAATTTAATAATTTTTCCTGAAAATACGAGTGTATTCTGTTTCAAAAAACATTAGAAATGAGATAGTCTGAGTATTTAGTTTGAGTAGAGTCTAGTGGGCTATAAGAGTCCGAGAAAATTTCTTTTGGTCATTTAGACAGAATCTAGATACCTTTTGGAGTATTCCTTTATTTTCTGATTTATAAGAAATCATATTGAAAAACTTTTGCACGTGAGCATAACTATGAAAGGAAGCACCTTGACTGGATGTTAGCAAGTGTTTAATTAAATGAACTACCTCTGTTCGTTTAAAGAGAAAGGGTCCTGTAACCCTTCTTGTTTGAGATTTTATATCAATCCAGGACTTATCATCATCAACATCTAATTGGAAAAGATTTATTTGTTGATCGGGAAAGTCTTGTAAGTCAGCCGATTGAAAAGTTTGCCGAGTTATTGGATCGACAAATTGAATGTTTTCGCTATATATCATAGCAATGCGAATAAAGCATTGATCCATTAGCTGTAAAGGCGAATAAGCTTTGGACACTATAGAGCCAGACAGCATTTTCATTGAACTTCAAGAACATAGAACGATTTTGAGTTAGAATGTATTCGACAAAAGATGAGCTCTCGAGTGAAATCATTTTTGCTGCGAGAATTTAGATATAAGGGTTCTAGCTGGCCTTGATTTTGTAAAAGGGCCAACTCGGCTGTTCTAAGCGTGTAAAGCTATTGAAAGGCGTATATCTCAATTTGAAACTTTTTTGTGCTGCATAGTTAAATTGACCAATTAAAAATTTGAGTGACAGCGAATTTTCACTATTTGCAAAAATTGAATTTGGTTAGCCGGCATTATGAATAGTTCCCGTTTCTGGGGTGGGTTTTACTAGGATTCCAGTATCTATATTCCGCATCATCTTAGCCAAAAATCTGTTTAAAAAAATGAAAACACAATTTTTGGGTTCTTTCCAAATATACGCAAATGCATCTAAGGATGTTCTTTCGCCCTGGAAAAGGCAAAAGAATGCTTTGCCAATTATCGATTGTTCCTTTTTTGAGGTAAGGATGTAATTTATCATTCTGCTTTTAGGTTTCAAAAATGTCTAGTTTGATCCATGAAAAACCATTAAAGTCACTATGATTTTTGCCGTCAACTTTGACAGCATGAGCATTAGTTATTGTTTTAACATTGGATTTGAAAGGAATTTTTCCAAGCTTAGCATAGCCTAGGTTAAAATAGCCTCATTCAGCAGCCGGTTTACATTGATCAGTTGAAATTGGAGGTCAGCAGCGAGTATTTTTTGTCGATCATCGATGCCACTCGAATTAAATATATCGCAGAACCACTGCACTCAGTGGCGTTTAAATTGACACATTGTCGCATTTACCTTAGTGCGATAAGGTCTCTGGCATAAAGAGAGTAACAAGAAAAAGAGTTCCCTTAAAAAATTCTGGTTGAACTTTGCAGGGTGCACTTGGTTTAGAAAGAACATTTTGTTAGAAGTCATTAACTAACAATGAAAGTGAGAGACTCGAAAGTTATTCGCAGTAATTTTTACAATGGCTCTTACAGATCAAAAGCTGAATTTTGATTTGAAAAAAAAAGAAATTACAGACCAAACAAAAAAAATCTATTTAAAATGTTTTGGTGCTCAGTGAAGGGGAAAAATTTCAACGTGCTCACTTTGAGCAAATCCTCGAAAATTGTTAGAGTGAGGTTTTGATCCATCAGATCACCTTCCTCTAGTTCAAATTTAAGATTTACCGTTTTTACGTTTTTTTTTTGATGAGGCATATGAGTTAGTTTTTTGTAGTTGAGGAAGTCAGTAGAAGCGCAGAATTTTTTTTGAGCTGAAAAGAGGCAGCCAAAAATGCAAACCGTGAAAAAGATTACGAATGTAAAGCGCTGGAAATCAATTTGGGTTTAAAGGCTGTTTTAGTTCTTTTTGCAATTCTAAGCTGTGATTGGTCGTTGTTATTTGGTGTTATTCTGAGCTGACTCATTCAAGGGTATTCGTTTTTACGGCACTCGTTTTTAATGTCGTTGTTTTTCCACTCTATTTTGTGGTTTGCTGGATGTAACGGCAATCGTTTTTTGTTTAGGTTTTTGTTATAATGTAACAACTGCATTCCTCTTCCCAATTGGAAGAGAGAAAAAAAAACAATAAAGCATCTCTTCATAAGAGAGAACTGGAAGCAACTTCATTTTGTTGCTCACTGTTTGAATTTCGTTTATTGTTACAAAAAAGAAAAAAAATTTTTAGTGCCGTTAAGTACGTTTTCCGTCAGGCCAGAAGAAATTTTAGTAGATTACCCGGAGACCATGACAAACTTAAGAGAGGAGCTGTGTTTTAGCTAAGAAGCGTTGTTGAATGACGAGGAGTATAGGAGAATAGTGAGTGTGTACGATGAGCTGATGGAGATGGGAGTCAGTTTTCTGCCATGGAAAATGATTCTCTGGGTGGACAGAAGCTGCATTTGGAGGAGATGGTTTAGTAAGGCTCAATCCAAACTCAGTATCAGTGGAGACAGTGGAATTATTAAGTCTTGGACAGGATATAAGTTTGTTAGCTGCATACCAAAACTGTAATTTGAAAAATCAGATAGAAATGGAGCAGCAACAAGAAGTTTTTGTATGGAAAACCTTAGTTTCAGTTCCAAGAGAAATAATTCAAGGTCTCAGAATCCTAGAAAGAGTTCGAAAGAAAAGCTGGATCCGAGATTATATTAGAATAGGTCTGACAGGCTTGATGGCAGCCATACTGAGCCCTGCAGTTTGAAGTGAGATGCCTGCGTCATACTGCAGAGAATTCTGTAGAACAAATGGAGGCAAACAATTTTGATTTTTTCGCGGATCTGAAATGACTGATGCTTAAAAACCATTTTCGATGTTTATGAATACTTTCATTTTGAGTTTCTGTTACTTCATTTGTATCAACATTCAAATTTGATTTTTTTGCGAAAATCAGTTGTTACAGCTATTAGTTCTAGAGAATCAAATTTATTCTCTGCAATATGGAGACTAAGAGCCTCAATTATTATTGAAGCCCTTTTTTTGTTTTCAAAAGTCTTTTTGATTTTTGCAGAGAATCATCTACTGCAGATACTTCATACGGGATTTCCTCAAAAATGTTTTGGTCCTTGATATCTGGGAAAGATAGGCGTTTGATTTAGTTATTTGTTAGCCAAACCGGAAAAAAATCTGCTATGTTCTGAATTGCACTACATGCTTCTTTAAAATACTCGGGAGCATCTTCAGTATTGAAAAATTCATTGTCACCCTTATTTGTTGAAATCTTTAATTCCCGCCTGGCCATTGAGCAATAACCGGATAGAAACCGTTCTGATATATTTTGTTATCCTCTTTTTTGAGCATTGAATAAAAAATTTGTTCTCCATTGTCCTGGATAAACTCTATATCAATCAGTTTAGTTTTGTGCTCAAATTGGTGTTTTTTGATATCAGCGATGGGCACATTTTGGCTCAATAAGTCAAGAAAAATTAGGTTTTTAACTGGGGTATAAAATAATTTCAAATTGTTAATTTTTGCCTGTACGACCTAATTTTACGAAAAACCTATGAGAAAGTTGTCCTGTTCTGGACCATAAGAAAAGATTGGGGCTCTGAGCCCAAAAATAGAATGGCAAAAATGGGGAGCTTTGAACATAGATTTCATAGATTTGCAAAGCAAATGTTATTCTACATAGTCACGATGTTGAGTAGACATTTTTGCTCGGCTTAATCAAAGACTCTCGAATTTGCAGAAACCATTCTTTTGCCTTCGGGAAAATCTTGGATGAGGATACATCCGGTTACTCCAATTAAGGAGTCGGCGTGAATGTGGATTGGGTAGTTAACATTAGGGATAGCATTTGAAATATCCTCACGAAATTGGGCTTTCAGTTTTTGAAAAAATTCTTCGTGGCATGGTAGTCATTGAAATTTATCGTAACTGTTTGCCAGGTCATATATACAATTAGCGTCTTCATGGAAAATTTTAATGTATGTGCCAAAGACTTCTTTGACACCTAATACACCTAGTTTTCGATTTGGGGCATTTCCATTTTTCATATCATCATTGTGCGATGCGATTGAAGAAAGATCAATTTAGATACAACATTGTCTAGGATTTAACCTTTCTTTGAAAGAAAAAGGTCCTATAAGGGGCAGCTTTCAATTTAGTTTTCGGTAACAGAGAATGTTATTCTCGATTTCAATCAAGCATTTCAATTTTGTTCTGACTCTGTAACAGTGAGTCGTCTCTGTAAGTCATTGCTTTTTTCTCTTCAATGAGGGCTTCCAAAGCTTATCTCATTAATTTATTGCAAAACTTTGGAAGGTGCTTCAAGCCATTGGAACTAACTTTGTAGCTACATTGTCTTCCTCCCACAATAAAGCTTGTTAAATTCTGGGCCTCATCTGTCAAGAACATGATAGTAGGCATATGATAGATCACTACTTTTATTCTTGTCATGAGAACTTGTAGTGCTTCTAACGGCCAACTACAATTGCTAGTATTTGTGCTTGGTTAAACCTAGCATCCAAAATCAACTTAACGTAGTCTTTTCTTGGAAGGATGACAACTGGGTTTACAAAACATGAATTCATATCAACCTTTAACTTTAATTCACTGATCATGCCTGCTTTTAGTTCATCCATCAGGTTAGCCAAGTTAGCTTTTAGATGGACTAGAATTTTACTAGGTGGTTGTTTTTTGAACGTTGCGTCATTTTTGAGTGGTAAACAATATTTATCCTTTGTTTTCCCAAAATCATGTTTTAAGGGAGGTCTGTAAAGGTACTTTGCATCGTGCAAAAAGTTGGGTGCCATTTCATTTTTTTCTGCATGTTTTGACTATATCCGACCTAAATTGTTCAAATGTCTTTGATACGTTTTCTGTATCAAATATTTCAAGGGCTGGCATTCACTTTGAGCAAATACTCGAAAATTGTTAGAGTGAAGTTTTGATCCATCAGATCACCTTCCTCTAGTTCAAATTTAAGATTTACCGTTTTTACGTTGTTTTTTTTTGATGAGGCATATGAGTTAGTTTTTTGTAGTTGAGGAAGTCAGTAGAAGCGCAGAATTTTTCTTGAGCTAAAAAGAGGCAGCCATAAATGCGAACCGTGAAAAAGATTACGAATGTAAAGCACTGGAAGTCAATTGGTTGTTAAAGGCTGTTTTAGTTTTTTTTTGCAATTCTAAATTGGTTGTTGTTATTTGGTGTCATTCTGAGCTGACTCATTTTAATTCTGACTCTTTTCTACGGCACTCGTTTTTAATGTCAATGTTTTTCCACTCTATTTTGTGGTTTGCTGGATGTAACGGCAATCCTTTTTTGTTTATGTTGTTGTTATAATGTAACAACTGCATTCCTCTTCCCTATTGGAAGAGAGAAAAAAAACAATAAAGCATCTCTTCATAAGAGAGAACTGGAAGCAACTTCATTATATTGCTCACTGTTTGAATTTCGTTTATTGTTACATATAGAGAAAAAATTTTTTTAGTGCCGTTAAATACGTTTTCCATCAGGCCAGAAGAAATTTTAGTAGATTACCCGGAGACCATGACAAACTTAAGAGAGGAGCTGGGTTTTAGCTAAGAAGCGTTGTTGGATGACGAGGAGTATAAGAGCATAGTGAGTGTGTACGATGAGCTGATGGAGATGGGAGCCAGTTTTCTGCCATGGAAAATGATTCTCTGGGTGGACAGAAGCTGCATTTGGAGGAGATGTTTTAGTAAGACTCAATCCAAACTCAATATCAGTGGAGACACTGGAATTATTAATTCTTGGACAGGATATAAGTTTGTTAGCTGCATATCAAAACTGTAATTTGAAAAATCAGATAGAAATGGAGCAGCAACAAGAAATTTTTGTATGGAAAACCTTAGTTTTAGTTCCAAGAGAATTAATTCAAGGTCTCAGAATTCTAGAAAGAGTTCGAAAGAAAAGCTGGATCCGAGATTATATTAGAATAGGTCTGACAGGCTTGATGGCAGCCATACTGAGCCCTGCAGTTTGAAGTGAGATGCCTGCGTCATACTGCAGAGAATTCTGTAGAACAAATGGAGGCAAACAATTTTGATTTTTTCGCGGATCTGAAATCACTGATGCTTAAAAGCCATTTTCGATGTTTATGAATATTTTCATTTTGATTTCCGTTACTTCATTTGTTTCAACATTCAAATTTGATTCTTTTGCGAAAATCAGTTGTTATAGCTATTAGTTCTAGAGAATCAAATTTATTCTCTGCAGTATGGAGACTAAGAGCCTCAATATTATTGAAGCCCTTTTTTGTTTTCAAAAGTCTTTTTGATTTTTGCAGAGAATCATCTACTGCAGATACTTCATACGGGGTTTCCTCAAAAATGTTTTGGTCCTTGATATCTCGAAAAGATAGGCGTTTGATTTAGTTATTTGTTAGCCAAACCGGAAAAAAATCTATGATCTGAATTGCACTACATGATTCTATAAAGTACTCCTCGGGAGCATCTTCAGTACTGTAAAATCCACTGTCACAGTCTTATTTGTTGAATTCTTTTTTTCCCGCCTTGCACTTGAGCAATAACCGGATAGAAATCGTTCTGAGATATATTGTTATCTTCTTTTTTGAGCACTGAATAAAAAACTTGTTCTCCATTCTCCTGTAGTCTAAACTCTATATCAATCAGTATAGTTTTGTGCTCAAACTGGTTTTTTTGATATCAGCCATGGGCACATTTTGGCTCAATAAGTCAAGAAAGATTAAATTTCTAACTGGGGTATAAAATAATTTCAAGTTGTTAAGTTTTGCCTGTACGACCTGATTTTACGAAAAACCTATGAGAAAGTTGTCCTGCTCTGGACCATAAGAAAAGATTGAGGCTCTGAGCACAATATTGGAATGGCAAAAATGGGGAGCCTTGAACATAGATTTCATAGATTTGCAAAGCAAATGTTATTCGACATAGTCACGATGTTGAGTAGACATTTTTACTCGGCTTAATCAAAGACTCTCGAATTTGCAGAAACCATTCTTTTGCCTTCGCGAAAGTCTTGGATGAGGATACATCCGGTTACTCCAATTGAGAAGTCGGCGTGAATGTGGATTGGGTAGTTTACATTAGGGATAGCATTTGAAATATCCTCACGAAATTGGGCTTTCAGTTTTTGAAAAATTTCTTTGTGGTATGGTAGTCATTGAAATTTATCGTAACTGTTTGCCAGCTCATATATACAATGCATATATATATATATATGTATATATGCCAGCTCATATATAAATATATACAATTTCATGGAAAATTTTAATGTATGTGCCAAAGACTTCTTTGACACCCAATACACCTAGAACGTCTGTTTTCGGTTTGGGGCATTTCCATTTTTCATATCATCAATGTGCGATGCGATTGAAGAAAGATCAATTTAGATACAACATTGTCTAGGATTTAACCTTTCTTTGAAAGAAAAAGGTCGTATAAGGGGCAGCTTTCAATTTGGTTTTCGGTAACAGAGAATGTTATTCTCGATTTCAATCAAGCATTTCAATTTTGTTCTGACTCTTTAACAGTGAGTCGTCTCTGTAAGTCATTGTTTTTTCTCTTCAATGAGGGCTTCCAAAGCCTATCTCATTAATTTATTGAACAAATTTGGAAGGGGCTTCAAGCCATTGGAACTAGCTTTGTAGCTACATTGTCTTCCTCCCACAATAAAGCTTGTTAAATTCTGGGCCTCATCTGTTAAGAACATGATAGTAGGCATATGGTAGATCACTACTTTTATTCTTGTCATGAGAACTTGTAGTGATTCTAACGGCCAACTACAAGTGCTAGTATTTGTGCGTGGTGTTAAACCTAGCATCCAAAATCAACTTAACGTAGTCCTTTTTCGGAAGGATGACAACTGGGTTTACAAAACATGAAGTCATATCAACCTTTAATTTTAATTCACTGATCATGCCTGCTTTTAGTTCATCCATCAGGTTAGCCAAGTTAGCTCTTAGATGGACTGAAATTTTACTAGGTGGCTGTTTTTTGAACGTTGCGTCATTTTTGAGTGGTAAACAATATTTAACCTTTGTTTTCCCAAAATCATGTTTTAAGGGAGGTCTGTAAAGGTTTTTTGCTTGGTGCGAAAAGTTGGTTGCCATTTCATTTTGACTATATCCGACCTAACTGGTTCGAATGTCTTTGATACGTTTTCTGTATCAAATATTTCAAGGGCTGGGCATTTTCCTGGATGTCTTGTCCTGAGGCATAGACAAATGTAGTAATTCCAGAGTGTTGGAACTCATCCAAAATGTTTTTGGAAACTTTGTCTCAATCCATTTGATGTAATCCACAACCTACTTTGGACATTGCAATAGATCGAATGGTATTTGCTATAGCTTGATTTTTCATTTTATACAAGGTAATGAGTATTTTGGCGTACGTGGGTTTCTGAAAGTACCTCAGCTTGGTAATGAGGTGATATATGATTTGTCCGGTTTTTGGATCAGTGAAAAAGATAAAATCAGTAAAATTAGCAAATTTTTGTAAATCAGGATAATTTTTGCAAATAGTTTCAGCAAACGCCTTTTTAATTGCTCTATCTGCCGAAACTTGTGCGAATTTGAATACTGTAGACAGGAACCAGACGTTTGGGTATTGCTTTCCTGTGTAGTTTTGGCAACAGTGTTCAGCAAATTCAGCTATCAATTTCTGAACTTCCGTTTAGATTTCTAGATGCGAACTCAACACAATCTAGATTACCAAATATATTTTCTCGTATCCTTGAATATCTGTTACTTAGTGTGATAGCATGATCTTTCTGATTCTCAATTAGGATAGGCAGGCTCTGCTAAACTTGAGAGCAAACTGTTTTTGTAAAAACCAATTCGGTTTTGGATGTACTTTTACGAGGCAGGACTGTAGTCCTTTTTTGAAAATTGAATTTGGTTTGGTTTTGTATAAGTACGTTGAGCGTGCTGGAAAAAGAGGCTTGTTTCAAGTTATTTGAGATAATTTTTGACACATTGGGCTTTTTTTGTCGTTGTTTGTAATCCCATAGGGAACCCCCTTGAACCATTGATATTTATTCAACTGCGAGGATATCAAAGCAAAGTGCTGTTAAGAATAGATGACAAAATTTTACTCCCAAAAGATTAGCTACCTTATCTTCAGTTATACACTCTTTGTGGTTAGATGGGTACTATCACTGTCAGAGCAAAAATGAATTGAAGTCGTCAAACAGACGTATATCTGATCCATTGTAACTTTGCTTTTGTTTTGGACCGTGAATTGTCATTTTGACCTACGTTTTCCAACCTTTGATAAATTGGGTAATTTATAATAATACAAATTGATCCTGGGTCAATTGAATGTTCAACTTCAAGTAATTTTTTGTTATTTTTTTCTCAGGTGGCAAAATAATATAAAGATAAATCCATGCCCTAGTATAACTATCATCGCTCGGTTTCGGAGCCTTTAATTGCTTAAAGGAAAGAAGTCAGTGATTGCGTCACAACAGTTGATTTCTTCCTCAACTCAGTTAGGAGTTTCAGACTGTGTTTGATTCGATCTAAGACTGGGTGACTGAAACCGAGTTGAGTCTCTACTATTTTGGCTGTCATAATTTCCAGTGTTTTATTGGCGACCTCTAGGATTACTATTAAATTGCATATTTTCTTGGACGTAGAACTGCTCAGCAACTTTCCGTTTTCTATGAATTCGTTTTTTTTCTGGCATACCCATCATCATATGTCTGAGGTGTTTTGGTACTGAAAGGTGATTGGGCATTATCCCTTTGGTAATTGTTACCATTGTGGTTATAATTATGACAAATGCCTCAATTATTTTGGCTAGAACTTGAATCCCTACTTTGGTTTTGGTTAATCCAAAACCGATAGTTTTGGTTGGGACCAATCTGG
>NW_026970767.1:7500-35963 GCF_963678635.1 Symsagittifera roscoffensis | reverse complement strand
CGTACATACATACATACATACATACATACAAACATACATACTTACATACATACATACATACATACATACATACATACATACATAAATACATACATACATACATACATACATACATACATACATACATACGTACATACATACATACATACATACATACATACATACATACATACATACATACATACATACATACATACATACATACATACATGCATACATACTTACATACATACATACATACATACATACGTACATACATACATACATACATACATACATACATACATACATACATACATACATACATACATGCATACATACTTACATACATACATACATACATACATACATACATACATACATACATACATACATACATACATACATACCTACATACATACATACATACATACATACATACATACATAGACACATACATACTTATATGCATACATACATACACACATACATACATACATACATACATACATACATACGTACATACACACATACATATATACAAACATACATACATACATACATGCATACATGTATACATACAAACATAAATACATACTTTCATCCATATATACATATATACACACATACAAACATACATAAATAATTACATACATGCACACATGCAAGCATACATGCATATATGCCTGCATAAACACATCTATTCTTTCATACATTGGTACCTTCATACATACATACTTATACTGATTTCATGCGTTGAAAAACAAGGTTTTGAGGAAGAAATTCCGAATTAAATCGGCTGAATTTGAAGTGGCACAGAAAGTTACAGTCATGTGGGCAAAAAAAATTTTTTTTTGCCAGTTGTCTTGAAATTTTTCAATTGTCAACGAAAAAAAAAGACAACAAACTAAAAATTACAAAAATAGGTTGTAAATTCTGTAAAGAGTTTCATAATACATACATACACACATACATACATACATACATACATACATACATACATACATACATACATACATACATAAATACATACATACATACATACATACATACATACATACATACATACATACATACATACATATATACATACATACATACATACATACATACATACATACATATATACATACATACTTACATACTTACATACATACATACATAAATACATACATACATACATACATACATACATATATACATACATACATACATACATACATACATACATACATACATACATACATACATACATACATACATACATACATACATACATACATACATACATACATACATACATACATACATACATACATACATACATACATACATACATACATACATACATACATACATACATACATACATACATACATACATACATACATACATACATACATACATACATACATACATACATACATACATACTTACATACATACTTACATGCATACATACATACATACATACATACATACATACATACATACATACGTACATACATACATACATACATACATACATACATACATACATACATACATACATACATACATACATACATACATAAATACATACGTTCATATACACATATACACACATACAAACATACATAATTACTTACATACATATACACACATACAAACATACATAATTACTTACATACATGCACACATGCAAGCATACATGCATATATGCCTGCATAAACACATCTATTCTTTCATATTTTTGTACCTTCATACATACATACTTATACTGATTTCATGCGTTGAAAAACAAGGTTTTGAGGAAGAAATTCCGAATTAAATCGGCTGCATTTGAAGTGGCACAGAAAATTACAGTCATGTGGGCAAAAAAAAACTTTTTTTTGACAGTTGTCTTGAAATTTTTCCATTGTCAACGAATAAAAAAAAAGACAACAAACTGAAAATTAGAAAAATAGGTTATTTCTGTAGAGAATTTCATAACTCCTCTGTTCCTTCAAAAAATTTTATTTGAAAAATTAAAAGTTAGACCAAACAGACCGTTGCAATTTGCTGCCTCAATTGCTTTAAAAACAAATAAGCTTTAGTTACTGCAGATTTTTTATCTCTCATTGGGTAAAGAAGTTGTCAGACCTTATTTTATCAAATACTTTTTTTTATGAACACGATTTCAAGCAGCATTTCCTAAAACTGCAGTTGACTTCTTAATAGACACGATCAAAGCAAAAATATTTCTTTGAAAAAAAAACTTGTTTAGTAATTAACTCCAATAATTTAAAGCCAAATTGAAGCTAGTTTACCCAAACATCTGAAAAAAGCTGTTTTAATCCTATTATAAAACTATGACAAGTTTTACTTAGGTGCCGACAAGTACTCAATCTCCAACTTTGTGTTCATCTGTGTCAGTCTATTGAAATGCTTTTTTTTCTAATTTTTCAGTGTTTTGAAGCCGAAAAAAATTGAAGTGATTTCTTTTCTTCAAAAAGTTTCTTTCTTCAAGGCTCTCAAAGCTTTAAGCATGTTACAGTTTTGATAGAACAATCAAAGGAAATGAATGAACGAAAGAAGTACAAATAGAGCGTCTTAGTTGTGGAATTAGCTCGTAGTTTACAAAAAGCACAGTTTGGCCTCATAATCCATACAATTTTGCAAAGAGTTTAAGTTTTCTTCTCATAGAGATCTCTCAGTGATTGTCTTGTGAATGATCGAAGAGATGTAACGCTCAGTGAGCAGATGTGGGAGAGAGGCTAAAAGAGAAACCCTTGTTTCATGATGGAGAACAGAACATCAAGCTTCCCAGCTACGTATTAACAATAGGTATACAGTCTACAATGTATCAATGTATTAAAAAGAGGAATAAGATTGGTACGGTTTCTTGGTTTGCGTAATTACAAAATATTGATGAGAGAATTGGTGTTTTTTTTGGTTTTTCTCTAGTTTATATGCGATAATTCGGCGCGCGTAACCTAATCGGTGAATACCAATGATTAATCTCGAGTAGTTTGTAGAATGAAATTATTTTTTTTTTAAAAAGGTGATAATCGCTAAAAAGACTTGAAAAAAAACAACAATTTGATCTAATTCTCGCTATGAATTGTTTTATATGATATTCTTATGCTCTAGCTAGCTAAAAATTTTTGAGAAATAAAAAATGAAAAAAGAAAAAGCTGAGTTCACTGCACCGTAAAAAAAACTTACCGCGCCCATGATTAAGGATAGGGAGCAGATTTCCGGGACCGTTGGTTTTTATTTCAGTTAGTTTAATAGGTTCCCCATTGTATAAGAATAAGCTGTAGGTTTCGCAATTTATTAGGGTACCAATTTTCTTATGGTAACTTTCGGCAAGTTTTTGGCGCTCGCTATTACTCTATATTAAGATAGTGCATATATTTGTCTATGTATTAGGATGAATAATAAACACTTAATATGTCAGGTTTTGTTTCATAATTATTCAGTTAATTTATAGGTTTCAGATATTAGATTGTATTTTTCAGAAAGTAAGATGAGAAGAATCGAAAAAAAATTAGGGTTTTCAAGAAAAATGTGGCACCCTCCGATTTCGTCGATGCAATCTTAGCAATGTCTAAGATTCTGAAGGGTAATGGTTCAAATCCTGTGTATTGAGATAGGGTATAGACTTCTGAATGTCTTATACGGTGCTAAAATTAGGATGCTGATTGTCTTAATGGGTATCCAGGAGTTTTTGTGCAAAAATATGCAAAGTTTGAGATGTGTTTTTTTTCTTACTATAATGCAAACTTTAAATAAGAACTTTTACAAGGTAAAAACAATTTTGACTTTCCACCATTGTGAAATCTAAATGAGTTTTTCACATTTTGTTTTTACGGAAAACCAAAAAAACCCTGCATCCTAAAAATACTAAAACATGCCAGAGGTGGATTGGGACGTCCATTCGTACCAAACACAATCCAGATTTTGTTTCCGCAATTGGATTTGTACTAGATCAAGTGAAATCGCTACCAAATCATCAGTTCGTTTTTTTGCAATGAGAAGACCATTTTGAGTAAAAACTTGACCAAAATATACAAAAAAAACGAATTACAAATTATAACCAGATAAAAAAAAAAGAATTTTTACTGATTTAGTGCTGAGAAAGGAGGTAATTGATTGTAGTTAACTTGAAACTGATATGATTTTTTAAGAGTGAAGTGTTTCTTCAACTCAAATATGAAGGTTCAACCAATCAGAATACCTATTCCTTTTAAGACGTTAGTCGTATCCAATCAGATTTTTTTGTTCCAATTTGTAACAAAAATCAATTTAGGACATTTTTCTCAGGATTTTTGTTTCCAATCAGAAACAAAACTCCCCAGATTTTTTCAAACAAAACAAATTGAACAATAAAGCGATCACTTTCAGTAATGCTAGTATCTTATTGGTTGATCTCGAACAAACAGTACTAGAAAAATTATCACGATTCTGACAGGTTGTTGTTCCCTAGGCAACATAAAATAAAATTATTTTCACTCTGATTTTTTTTACAATAAAAAGCAATTGTTCTATAAAAAGCAAGTGTTGTTATTTATTTTGTTTCAAATTGAGTCTAATCAATTTTTTTGTATTTCTCTTTTCGGGACTATCTAAATACACTTTTCGATCTCGTGTACCTTCTTCTTATCAATGATATGTCGTCACTGAATGGAAACGAAAGATTTAGATGTTATGTGTTTGGTAGTTGTTACACATGTCAAAACGCATCAAAGTCTCGTAAAATTTGTGGAGTTTTGAAGAGTATAAATTGTACTTTGAATACTTTAAGCAGCAAGTAGCTGAATTTACATATTAAGCAGTTTCCTTGTCAAACTTTTCAGTTGTCAAAATACTCAGTAGCTCTCAATAATTTCCGCGAAAAATAAAAATCCAAGAAACTTATATTCAAAACATAGTAAAAAGAGCAGAAATCAAAGTAAATAAATTTTTTACTGAGAACTTGTATCCCGAAAAAGTCCAAAAACCTTACAGTTTTTATAAAGTTGAACAATTTAAAAAATACTATGATATATTTTACCGCATTTCCTAATCGTTCATTTCTTTAAAAATTCTGATTGTCAATGAAACCAATTTCAGCAGTAATCGGAATCAAATAATTGTTAGGACTCATTGGAAAGGGAAAATCGTTAAACTACTGTGAGAACTGCAATGGTGGCAAGCTTACGGAGATTCTGTTTTGAAATTTCTAACAAATATAGTGGATTATTTTGAAACAAAATATTATTGGTTCATTTTGCTTATCTAACATTTTATGATCGTCATAATTTAGAGCTTTCGAATGAGTGCGTTTTCCAGTAAAAAGAAACGGAGCTTTGGGATCATAAACGTTTTTTTTTGTTTGTTTTTTTGGTCTTTTTGTGTTTTTTTTGGTTTTTGATAATTGGAGTGAAAATATGGAAATTTCAAAAATTTTTTAAACATGAACACTTCTGGATAGGTTGTTCTCCGAATCAAAGTTTTAACCAAAATCAGTTTATGCCTGACAAAAAAGTAGTTAAGCAATAATAAGACTTAATGAACTTTACAATCTTGTAAACGTTTTTATAGGTCATTCATTCCATTCAACGTATGGTTGAAGAAGGGAACTGCCTCACGACTTCATATTCCTTTGCTGTGAAGAATCGAATTTGATTGTAGTCTGGCTCGTTCACACCGTACTTCTTGATTGTAACATACACTGTCTTCACGTCCTATATCGCTATTTCATATACTCTTTTACAGATATTGAGCTAGTGATCCATATTTGATTCTTTGCCAGATTTGGCGTCGTTTAAGAGTCAGAGTTCAAGATTTTCAGCATCATGAATAACAGTATTCTGTATTGCTGGTATCCGCTCTACTTTGCGTGCCACACCAACTTTTCTTCTCAACAGATAAGTTATCTTGTTGAATTTTCAATTTTTCTTACCTGTGACATCTATCACGAAAAGTTTCAACTTTTTGCCAATCATGCAAGGAAAATCTTAAGGGACTGAAACACTTCTTGGGATCTCGGTAGAAAACGTCGAAATCAACCGTCAGTTTTCAAAAACCGTCATTTGTCACCATTGTTCACTTGTAAGCAAAAAAAAATCCGTATCCAGTATACACAATTGATTTTTTTTTCATTTGAATCATATGAAAACCCGTATTTTTTTTCTCGAATTTGACTTAGACATAACTACTTTTTTTTCTGAATCATCTAATTACTGCACTCTCGAGGTTTCTCCATCATGAAAGATCTATAAAAAATTGCTCACTAGAATGGGAAATTTTGACAAAACTGAGAATCTTGTAGAGTCGGTACCAATTTCAAACTGGATGCAGTAACTCTCCCCTTCAATTATGATGACCTTTTTTTGGGATAGGTATTGTTACTTCTAAAATATTATATCCACGTTGGTGCCTTGATTTGAAATGAACTGAGACTTTCAGATAAAATAACAATAAAAAATTTCCTTCGAGCTGAATCTCTTTCCCAGCTAAAAGTAGGTTTTGCTCATTTTCTCCAGAAAGTGCAAAACGTTCAAAAATTTTTCAACAATTCAATCCATTTGATTGAAACAGAGAACACTTTGTGGTAGCAAATTGGTTGATTTTGTTTGTTTATAAAAGATTTGAAAAACGATTTTTGCTGACCCGAATCTTTTTTTGAAAAAAAAGGAAGATTTTTCCTGAATTACTTTTTTCACAACCTTGATTGAGTATCTTCATTTAGATTTGAAACAAAAATAAGAAAAAAAAATTGATGGGAAAATTTTTTTTTTGTTCTGGAATTTTGATTGGTTGATTTTGTAATGGATATCTCTAGTAATTAAAGGATTTAACAGATTCCATAAATTAAGGTGCAATGATCTCTTATAATTTTCTAGTTCAAATTTAGTTTCTAACATTTAAAAAACTTTGGAGTTTAAACAGTGATAAGGTCAATTTTTTGGTGAAATTTTTCTTCAACTCTCACTCCTGTTTGAAAATTAATGTGAAATGATGTCGTTTTCTTTGGTGGAATTACTTTCCTATGGTTTAAAAATCCAAAAAACACGTTCATAGTTCTACGCTTGCATTAGGCCAGATTTTTCGCAGCTAAACTGTTTTAATGGAGTATTTATTTTTTTAACCTTATTATTATTTTCAATTTACTTCAGTTTAAGCACTTTTTTCCATGCAGAGAAATTTATAAAATTTTTTACCACGTGTGCAAAAATCATCTCAAAAGGTTTTGCAAGAAGTTGCAAAACATGAAAATAATTTTGAATTCTCACAAATATGCGAAAATAATGATTTTTTATATTTTGTTTTTATGGAAAACCACAAAAATTTTGCGTCTTCCGTAACCCTAACCCTAATCCTTTCTCGTACTTGGATTTAGACTAGATCAGGACAGTGAAAATACCACAAAAAGATCAGGTTGCTGTTTTGCAATGAGAAGATCATTCTGAGTAATTAGTTGAGTAAGAGAAACAGAAAAAAACGAATCATGACCAGATTAAAAACAAGACTTGTAACAGTTTTAGAGCTAAAAGAGGAGGTAGTTGACTGTTGTTAACTTGAAACTGATCTGATTTTTATTTAAGGGCGAGTAGTTTCTTCAACTCAAATAGGTAGATTTAACCAATCAGAACACCTCTTCCTTTAATAGACGGTATTCGTATCCAATCAGAATAGAAGTTTTTCCATGGAAGTTTCTTTAAAAAAAATCGTTACCAATCAGTAACATTGTTCAACTTGAGGCGTGTTTTCTCGAGTTATTGTATCCAGTCAGCAATAAAACTTCCTAGACGTTTTCAAACAAAAAAAATCAGTTTGAACGAGAAATCTTTTTCCGTGAATGCTAGTATCTGATTGGTTGATCTCGAACAAGCAGTGCTAGAAAAAATTTTACGGTTCTAACTGGTTGCTTTTCCCTAAGCAGCTTAAAAACTATTATTTATTTGTTTTTTTTTCTACCTGAATAAGCAAATGTTCTGAAGTTTGATTATGTATTGTTATTTATTATAATTCAATTTTGAGTCTTTTAAATTGTTTTGTAACTCTTTCTATAAAATTTCCGGGACTTTCCAAATATACCATTTGTTCTAGGGTACCTTTTTCTTTTTAAGAAGATGTCGTCACTAAATGCAAATGTAAGTGTCAAACGTTTTGTGTTTGTTAAATGTTACACACCTCAAAATGCATCAAAACCTCGTAAAACCTGGTGAGATTTGAAAAGTCCAAATTGTACTAGATCAGATCCGGGTACAAACTTTTCAGCATCCTGAAGAACAGTTCTCGTGGTGCTGGTATCCGCTCTACTTCTTTTTCAACGCGATAGATTAGGTTGGATTTTCAAGTGGTTCCAATTCATTTTCTTGAATAGTTGAAAGCAGGATTCAAAATAATTTTTCCCTTTGTAGAATTTTTGGGACAGAGGCCAATCTCCTAATTCCTGTTCGATTTTTTAAAATCAGTATAAAAGGGACTGGTGTTTTTCTTGAGTACATTTTTAACAAGCAAACTGATCAGATGCGGAGAAATGGAAGAATTGCTTTTGAAATCAAATCAAAGAGGAAGTAAACTTTACGAGTCATCATGATTTCCATATAAGGAATTAGTACCAAATATGTAAAGAGTTTTATGAAACTTCTCTTTCATGCGTAGAATTTTTTTTCTTTTTTAACCCTCAATTCTAAGCAAAAATTTTTTTATATTGTAAAATCACTATTTTTTCATTTTCAGATGATTTTACGCAGGAAGCATAGTGACCGAAGACTATTGTGTATCTACACACATCTCTCTATTTTCTTTAGAGAACTGTAAGACTCAATTGTTTTTGTTAGGAACATCTCTTAGCCAACATTCGGTGAGATGAGATAATTTTTTCACCTATGTTTGTCGAAAAACTGACCGTCTCTGCACTTTGTTTAAACTAAGAATCTAATCAAGTTTTTTTTTACATCAAGCGGAGAAGTAATCAATCAGTTTAGTCGAACACTACAACAAAATTAAATTAAAAGACGTCGTTTTCTCTGGTGAAATTACTTTTTTATGGTCTAAAAAACAGACACCTTTTTTTACCTCTGTCGAGATGCTTACATGATGCCAGATTTTTTCAGATTTTTTTCATGATGGGAAATTTGAGATGGTTTTTTCGATAATATTGCAAAATTTAGTTGAAGTTTTTTTACAAGGTTCGAAATGTAAAAATTTTTGAATTTTCACAAATTTGCGAAAAAAAGCCTTTTTTTATGTTTTTCTTATACAAAAAACGAAAAAAAAACTGCATCTTGCAAAAAGAACCTAAAGTTTATTTTGTGATTTTTTGTAAGAAAAAAATCAAAAAAGACGCAAAATTTTTTCTTTTGATTCTTAGTGAAAAAAGGTGGACTTATTGCTTCGAAAATTTCTGAATTTTCACTATATTTAATTTCATTTTTTCTTAAATAGCTGGAAGCAGGATTCAAAATGAATTTTCTCATTGTAGAGTTTTTGGGACAGAGCCAATCTCCCAATTCCTGTTTGATTTTTTAAAATCAGTATAAAGGGGACTGGTGATTTTCTGGAGTACAATTTTAACAAGCAAACTGATCAGATGCGGAGAAATGGAAGAAATGCTTTTGAAATCAAATCAAAGAGGAAGTAAACTTTACGAGTCATCAAGATTTCTATATAAGGATGTAGTACCAAATTTCGAAAGAGTTGTATGAAACTTCTCTTTCATGCGTAGAGTTTTTTTCCTTTTTTAACCCTCAATTCTAAGCAAAAAGATTAAATTGTAAAATCACTATTTTTTCATTTTCAGGTGACTTTACGCAAAAAGCATAGTAACCGAAGACTATTGTGTATCTACACACATCTCTTTTGTTTTCTTTGGAGAACTGTAAGGCTCAATTGTTTTTGTTAGAAACATCTCTTAGCCAACATTTGGTGAGATGAGATAAATTTATTTAATTTTGTTTATCGAAAAATTGGCTGTTTCTGCACTTCGTTCAAACTAAGAATCTAGTCAAATTTTTTTTTACATCAAGCGGAGAAGTAATCAATCAGTTTAGTCGAACACTACAACAAAATTAAATTAAATGACGTCGTTTTCTCTGGTGAAATTACTTTTTTATGGTCTAAAAAACAGACACCTGTTAACTTGAAACTAATCTGATTTTTATTTAAGGGCGAGTAGTTTCTTCAACTCAAATAGGGAAATTTAACCAATCAGAACACCTCTTCCTTTAATAGACGGTATTCGTATCCAATCAGAATAGAAGTTTTTCCATGGAAGTTTCTTTAAAAAAATCGTTACCAATCAGTAACATTGTTCAACTTGAGGCGTGTTTTCTTGAGTTATTGTATCCAGTCAGCAATAAAACTTCCTAGACGTTTTCAAACAAAAAAAAAATCAGTTTGAACGAGAATTCTTTTTCCGTGAGTGCTAGTATCTGATTGGTTAATCTCGAACAAGCAGTGCTAGAAAAAATTTTACGGTTCTAACTGGTTGCTTTTCCCTAAGCAGCGTAAAAACTATTATTTATTTGTTTTTTTTTCTACCTTAATAAGCAAATGTTCTGAAGTTTGATTATGTATTGTTATTTATTATAATTCAATTTTGAGTCTTTTAAATTGTTTTGTAACTCTTTCCATAAAACTTCCGGGACTTTCCAAATATACCATTTGTTCTAGGGTACCTTTTTCTTTTTAATGAGATGTCGTCACTAAATGCAAAAGTAAGTGTCAAACGTTTTGTGTTTGTTAGATGTTACACACCTCAAAATGCATCAAAACCTCGTAAAACCTGGTGAGATTTGAAAAGTCCAAATTGTACTAGATCAGATCCGGGTACAAACTTTTCAGCATCCTGAAGAACAGTTCTCGTGGTGCTGGTATCCGCTCTACTTCTTTTTCAACACGATAGTTTAGGTTGGATTTTCAAGTGGTTCCAATTCATTTTCTTGAATAGTTGGAAGCAGGATTCAAAATAATTTTTCCCTTTGTAGAATTTTTGGGACAGAGGCCAATCTCCTAATTCCTGTTCGATTTTTTAAAATCAGTATAAAAGGGACTGGTGTTTTTCTTGAGTACATTTTTAACAAGCAAACTGATCAGATGCGGAGAAATGGAAGAATTGCTTTTGAAATCAAATCAAAGAGGAAGTAAACTCTACGAGTCATCAAGATTTCTATATAAGGATGTAGTACCAAATTTCGAAAGAGTTGTATGAAACTTCTCTTTCATGCGTAGAGTTTTTTTCCTTTTTTAACCCTCAATTCTAAGCAAAAAGTTTAAATTGTGAAATCACTATTTTTTCATTTTCAGGTGATTTTACGCAAAAAGCATAGTAACCGAAGACTATTGTGTATCTACACACATCTCTTTTTTTTCTTTGGAGAACTGTAAGGCTCAATTGTTTTTGTTAGAAACATCTCTTAGCCAACATTCGGTGAGATGAGATAATTTTTTTTAACCTTTGTTTATCAAAAAATTGACCGTCTCTGCACTTTGTTCAAACTAAGAATCTAATCAAGTTTTGTTTTACATCAAGCGAAGAAGTAATGAATCAGTTTAGTCGAACAGTACAACAAAAATAATGTTTAAAGACGTCGTTTTCTCTGGTGGAATGACTCTCTTATGGTAAAAAAAAGACACCTTTTTAGCTCTGTCGGGACGCTTACATCATACCAGACTTTTTTCAGATTTTTTTCATGATGTGAAATTTGAGATGGTTTTTTCGATAATAATGCAAAATTTGGTTCAAATTTTTTACAAGTTCCGAATTGTAGAAATCGTTGAATTTCTACAAATCTGCGAAAAAAATACCTTTTTGTATTTTGTTTATACAAACAAAAACAAAAAAACTGCAATTACAAAAATAATCTAAAATTTCTTTTGTGATTTTTGTAAGAAAAAACTAAAAAGACGCAAAATTCATTCTTTTGATTCATAGTGAAAAAAGGTGGACTTATTGCTTCGAAAACTTCTAAATTTTCATCTTTATTTAATTTCATTTTCTTGGATACTTGGAAGCAGGATTCAAAATAAACTTTCCTGTTGTAGAATTTTAGGACAGAGCCAATCTCCCAAATCCTTTCTGATTTTTTAAAATCAGTTTAAATGGAACTGGTGTTTTTCTGGAGTACCTTTTCAATAAGCAAACTGATCAGATGCGAAGAAATGGAAGAATTGCTTTTAAAATCAAATCAAAGAGGAAGTAAACTCTACGAGTCATCATGATTTCCATATAAGGAAGTAGTATCAAATTTGTAAAGAGTTGTATGAAACTTCTCTTTCATGCGTAGAGTTTTTTTCCTTTTTTAACGCTCAATTCTAAGATAAAGTTTAAATTGTAAAACCACTACTTTTTCATTTTCAGGTGATTTTAACAAAACAAGCATAGTAACCGAAAATTATTGTTAATCTACACACATCTCTTTATTTTCTTTGGAGAACTGTAAGGTTCAATTGTTTTTGTTAGGAACATCTCTTAGCCAACTTTTGGTGAGATGAGATAAATTTATTTATTTATTTTTATCGAAAACTGACTGCTTCTGTACTTTGTTCAAACTAAGAGTCTAATCAAACTTTGTTTTACATTGAGCGGAGAAGTAATGCATCAGTTTAGTCGAACAGTACGACAAACATAATGTTTAAAGACGTCGTTTTCTCTGGTGGAATTACTTTCTTATGGTCTAAAAAACACACCTTTTTAGCTCTGTCGAGATGCTTACATCATGCCAGACTTTTTTTCAGATTTTTTTCATGATGTGAAATATGAGATGGTTTTTTCGATAATAATGCAAAGTTTTGTTGAAGTTTTTTACAAGGTGCGAAATGTAAAAATCGTTGAATTTCTACAAATCTGCAAAAAAAATGCCTTTTTTATGTTTTGTTTATACAAACAACCACAAAAAAAACTAACAAACAACCACAAAAAACAACTGCATCTTAAAAAAATAATCCAAAATTTATTTTGTGATTTTTTGTGAGAAAAAAAACTAAAAAGACGCAATATTTTTTTTTTTGATTCAAAGTAAAAAAAAGTGGACTTATTGCTTCGAAAATTTCCAAATTTTTATCTGTATTTTGACAGCTACTTCCTATTTTAATAGCTTGTTTGTGTAGTTGTGTTATGTGTTAATAGCTTGCTTATGTAGTTGCTTATGATGGAAATAATTGTTTTCTGAATTATTAATTTTTGCACAAAAATCATAAAAATTACTTAACAGTGCAAGAAAAAATAAATGATTTTACTGATAAAATGCTGAAAAGTATTTGTTTTATTCTGGAAAACGTGAAAAGGATTCAAGTTTTAGGAGAAATTGCTCTACAAATCACTCTTTCTAAAAAATGCTAGGAGTATTGCAGTGTTTTTGACAAGATGTAATAACCAATAACCAGGTTTCAATTTTTCTACAAAATGCTGAAGAACTTTTATTTTTTTTAACAAATGTGAAAAAAAGTGTTTTAATTTTTTTTGATTTAAAGATGCGAAACAAGATACAGAAGCTTGATAAAAGATCAAATTTTGTACTTTTGTGTTTCTTTATTGTTTTTTTTCCAAGGTGTGTGCAAAAAATCATGAAAATCTTAATTTGTGTACAAACGTTCTATCATTAATTCTTCGTGTTTTTTCATTGTTTTCGTCGACTGGTTTATTTTTCTTTGAATTACTAATGAGCTCGTTATTATGATGAATAAAAAAGATAATTTTAACAAAAGGTAAAATAGTGGACAAGCAACTGTTAATTAATAAAACTATCAATCGAAGAGATGTGGAGAAGCAGGTGATTTCAAGACGTTCTCTATAGAACGCAGAGCTGATCGATATTCCATCGCTGGTTGCTGTTATGTTGCAGTGTTTTGAGGCACTGTTTCACAGAACCACTCATCTTTGTCTGTTGAGACGGGATTTTCGACTCATCATGCTTCCTCCCTAGGAAAGAGGAAGTCGTTGAATGCTTGATCCGCTTATTTATAGTCAGAAATATCGGAGTAGTTCATTCCTATTTGCTCAGAACTTCTTTCATCATTTGCATTGTTCCAAGTTGGTTCTCTCTGATGGGTCCTGGCATCATATGATGCTCGTTGAAGTCCCCTTGCACCACTTCGCCATGTGCCAGACTTCGATTGGTATGTACTTTGGTGCCAAAAACACTCCAGAGATTGTTTTTCACACTTCGATTTTTACTAGATCAGTTGAGGATACTACCAAAAATATAGGCTTGCTCTTTTGCACTGAGAAGAGTTTTGCACTCATTTTGAGTAACACTTTGAGTAAAAGATACAGAAAAAAATTATGACCGGAGTAAACACAAGAATTTGGCTGTTTTAGATCTGGAAGAGGATGTAGTTGACGGTATTAAAGATGAAACTGAGCTGATGTCTACTTAAAAGTGAGGGATTTCTTCAACACAAATATGTGGATTTCGCCAATCAAAAAATCTCTCCCTCGTATAAACGGTAGTCGTATCCAATCAGAATAGAAGTTTTTCAGTGGATGTTTTTATAACAAGTCGTTGTCATTTAGGAACAAAGTTCGAAAATGAGAGCATTTTTTCTCAATTTGTTGTATCCAATCAGTATTAAACTTTCCTAGACATTTTTCAAACAATACTAAAAAATTTTGAACACAAAGAGATCACTTTACGAACACGATGGAATCTGATTAATTGATACCGAACAAACAGTGCTAGAAAAATAATACATACATCTGATTGGTTGGTTTTCCTCAAGCAACAGAAAATGAACTTAGTTTCACTCTGATTTTTGTTTCATAAAAAGCAACCGCTCTATAAATTGCATGGTAGTTGTTATTCAACTTTTTTTTATTTTTGATTAAATTTTAGAGTAAGTCTCGCCTCGAATAGTAATTTGTGACTCTCTATTTCTCCCATTTGCTCTTTTCCTAATCAATGAGATGTCGTCACTGAATGGAAACAAAAGAGTAGCATGTTTTGAGTGTGACAGTGAGGAACTGAAAAAAATATCAAAAAGAAGCCTTCTGCTTGTCAAAAAAAATGTTTCAGGTGATGAAAAACATGCTCCATGAGAAGGTAAACTTAAAAACTTTTACGTTCAAACATAGTAAACCCAGGAGAAATTACAAAAATTAATAGCTTTTTTGAGAACTTTTGGCATGAAAAAATCTAGAAATATTTTCAATTGTTGTAAAGTTGAATTGCTCCAGTGTATACGTTGAAGTGTTTTCAACGCACTTAATAACCGTTTTTTAGATCAAAACTTTCGATTGATGATATAATTTGAACAATAGTTGGATTCAACTAATCGTGATAACCTCATTGAAAATCGATCCAAAAATCTTTAATCTTCATTGAGAACTGCGATATTGGCAAGCTTGCAGAGATTATGTTTTAAAATGCTGTAACAATACTAGTGGATATTCATAAAACATTGATAAATTGATTCGTTGTGCCCTGCTGTTTTTCTATGAACTTCGATGCTTAGATTCTTTGAGAGAGTTCAATGATTAGTGCGTTATTAGACAAAAAAATGGAAGTTAAAGTATCGAAAATCCTGTTAATATTTTTCTTTTGATAATTGACGTGAAAAGACAAAGTTTTTGATAATTTTGTTGAACCCTGAATATTTCTGAACATAAAATGGAAAAATCTAGAAATATTTACAAATTTGTAA
Organism: Symsagittifera roscoffensis; assembly: GCF_963678635.1. Classification (NCBI taxonomy): domain Eukaryota; kingdom Metazoa; phylum Xenacoelomorpha; order Acoela; family Convolutidae; genus Symsagittifera; species Symsagittifera roscoffensis. The sequence goes on along the minus strand of NW_026970767.1, from coordinate 20,388 downwards.
ATTTGAATTGCTTCAAAATATACTTTGAAAAACTTTCAACGCCCTTTCCAATCATTAGTCTGATAATAGGTTCTGATTGATGATAGAATCAATTCGAACAGTAGTTGGATTCAAATAATCGCGATAATCTCATTGAAAATTGATCCAAAAATAATTAATCTACAGTGAGAACTGAAATGGTGGCAAACTCACGGAAATTGTGTTTTAAAACACTGTAATAAACTAGTGGATATTTATAAAACTTTGACTAAATGATTCGTTTCGACATGCTAACTTTTCACGAAGTTCAACCTTTTGAGTCTTTGAAAGAGATCATTGAAAAGTGCGTTTTTAAGCAGACAAATTGAAGCTAATGTATCGAAAATCATGTTTTTACTATTTTTGATAATACCTGATAAAATCAACTTTTTGATAATTTTGTTGAACCCTGAAAAATTTTAGATAATATTAAAAACGCTACTGCACTGGAATTTCAATTAAAATTTAAGTAATAGGGTTAAAAGAAAAACATACAACATATAGTTATAAAAATCAACTATTTTTTCTGAAGGTTCCTTGCAAACGTAGTTTTTGGTGTCAATTTTGTTTTGGTTGTTTGAGCGATCGTTGAAGTGGTACAGTTTTCCGAGTAAATTTTGTTCAAAATCGAATCGTTCTGAAAATTGCACATTAGGCATAAACCAATACAGACTCAATTTGAAGTTTAAAGTCACAAACAAAGTAGAACTTGAATATTGAGTTTGTTTTGCTTTATTTTAGTTTATTGGCTACAGATTACAAACAATCTTGCAGCAAAACAGTTGGTTCTAGTACTTATGCGCAATTTACTCTAGATTTTGAATTTAATTAAGGGATAAATTAAAACTGCATAAACTCTCAGACGTTTGAAAGATAAAACATCGTTTGAAAGATGTTTGAACTCTTAGATCTTTTAAAAATGTTTCTTGTTAAAATCATGCAAAACCAGCTCTTATGGAAATTATTAGATGAATCATAAATCAAACTTATTTGAAGACATAGATATTTTTAGTTTTGATTTAAAAAATCTGAAGACTCTGATGTAGAAGTTTTGAGAAACTTCGGACAAAAATCCAGCATAAAGCAGTTTTTCAACATTTTTTCGCGAAAAGATTGAAAATCAATAAAAAGAAGAAAAGTGTGTTTGTTAAAACAAACGTACAGTAAACAACTAAACAAGAACGTTGGGTTCTTCTAAAGGTAAACCTGTAAAGAAGACTGGTTATTTTTAGACATTTGCCTTTCTAATTTTGCCTCTGCCAGCATTTTGTTCGTTCAAATGATATAATTTTCCCCATAATTTGTAGAATTCCGACTGAAGTGTCGTAAAATCTGTGCTCGAAAGCGTAAATGTAGTAATGCAAAAAGCAGAAATAAAATAATTTAAAAAATCTCTTCGGAACTTTCATGATGAATTACGTTTTAGAAGCAAAAAAGGTATAGTGATCAGGTTTGAAGAAGTTTCGGTTTCACCTCATCCTTTTTATAGTAATTGTTAAAAATTCGTTTATCCATTTTTTATGCAATTTCAACATTAAAAATTTTATTTACGTCAATTACTTAAATTTTTTTTAAATTAGGTTGAAACATTTCTCAGAACTGGTAGTTTTGTATAAGTTTGTGTTCGTAATTCACAACAAACCGAGGAAGACTTGAATCATGAATTTTGCTCAAGAATTTTGAATGATTATTCTTTAGAATTGAGGTTTTATTGAAATTCAGTTTGAGCTGGACAAAAAAATAGTTAGGTACTCATTTCTAAGGCGCTTATTCATAAATTGGAGAAAAAATTGGATAGATACTGTTTCTATTATGAAACAATGTACTTAACTTGTTCAAAAGTTATAGTGATTTTTACACTTCTTAAGCAAGTTCGGATATATCAGCAGAGATTCAGCTGATCTGAGCATTGTTTGTGTTCTTCGCAATACTATATAACAATTTAGCTTAAAAAGGATATTATCTCATCGTATTTCTATTTTTTGCAGACAAAAAAAACACATATTTTTACTCAAAGTTTTCAACAAATTTTACTTTAGGTTTTTCACGCTTTATAGCATTGGTTTTTCAAGATTAGAGGGTTCTTTTTTTAAAAAAATTGCCAAAACATGAGGTTTCTGCACGAAATTTTTATCATCTGAAATTCAGCTTTCGTACCCATTATAGGACGTTAAACTATTTCCTATGTTAATACGTAGGGTTTCGAATTGTTTCATCTTTTATTTCGAATTGAGAACTCTGAAAATTATGATGAAACTATTTTTTACAGACTGGCACAAATAAAAGAATGAGTAGTTATTGGCAGCTTAAAAAATTTGAAATATTCAAACTATATTAAAGAGTGATAAAGCTTTTATCAGATGTTTGGTAAATAGAGAAATTATGTTTAAAACTTTGGAGGTTTTTACTAATCAAGTTTTTAAAAGAAAAGTTTTGCTTCGTTCTTGTCTAATCAGAATCCAACTACATTTAGAAAAATAACACTTGAACTTGCTTTCATTTGAAATGATATTTCTAAATTTGATAACTTCACTACTTAGTCTGATCCAATCACAGTTCAAATATCCGCTGAAACTTAGTCCCAGTCTGATTTTTCAATAATATGTACAGTTTCCGTAAGATTCTTTAAATTGTATTCTTCCTCTTCACCGTTAAAGTCTCGTATACTGATTATGAGTTAAAAATTCCTAACATGGACTAACAACATTTTGACATCAAAACTAGAAATTTGTCGTGTTTCTCTGGGGATCATTTTATCTTTTAATCCATTTTTTTTTGGAAAATTCCTTCTCAACAATCGTTTCATATTTCTCCAATTTGTTGCGCTGTTCAAAAATTTTCACAAAACTCACATAGATTCTACAATCTAGGTTTTTTAATTGGCTGAATTGTTTTTTGAGTTTCTCTGAGTTTCTGCAGTAAAATTAGCTATAAATCAAACTCCGGTAAAATCAGTTTTACCAAACACTTTTTGTCGCTTCGAGTAATTTTTGATCTGATGTTTATATTTTTTTGAAATGCGGCACTTTGTCCAATGTAAATTTTTCTACCCTTAGTAAAACTTAGATAACGATTTTTTCCTTACAGAAATCAACAAGATGGTATCAAAACTCCGATTTCAAATTTAGCCTATCCTGAGAATATTAGCGCAAATTATGTCTTTACGCTCTCTTTTGATGAGACATTCAAACCTGTTCAAACTACGTCGCTCAAATAGAAACTCTCAAGTAAGACACAACCTTCTTCTGAATTTTGGTTCAATTAATTTAATCGGCAGAAATTTGTAATAGTAAATAGCTCAGTTGCGACCTGAAAAATACCAGATTTTTACAAAACAATAAAGAAAAATTGCTAATCGACTCACATCGTACTTAGTAAAAAACAGTAAATACTTTCAAAAATCATCAAAAAGATCCAAAAACTACTGAAAATTTTAAAATTTTTGAGAGAGATGAAACTTCACACAGTTTAGAAAATTTGGCAAAAATTTTTTTTTTTTTCAAAAAAGTCCTGTTAAGTGAGCTTCATTAGTTTGTTTTTTTAATTTTCTCAAATTATTTGCACTTTTCTCAAATAAAATTTTAAAAGGGGCAAACACTAACATGGTACTAAATTTCGAGTCAGAAAGCTTTTTTTGAATCTTTTTAAACGTTGTTGGGAAAACTGATCAAGATCGAACAATAATTATAAAAAAAGAACACTAGCCGACAAAATGATTGCAAAGTTAACTGAAAGACAGAAAAAAGCATAATGCTATGTTTTGGACAAGTTTCACGCAGAAAATCAACAAAAAAATTGACAGGAAAAAAATGTACCTGAAACACCAACTCTAAAAAGAGCTATTTTAAAAACTTAAGTTTTACTCGTAAGTTTGCGATCTGAAAACACAATCAATCATAAAATTTAAAAAAGTTTCGCTGACGGTAAGCTTTCGATAACTTTGTGAAGGTAAGTTGAGACGATTTGAAAACTGTTTCTAGAGCGATTGTCGTAAAATTTTTGCGAATTAGATGACGAGAACGGTTAAAGAAAATCAGGATTTTGGAGGTTGAATGGCCTAATCAAACTAATTGTACGAAAAAAAAATTACTTACCTTTATTTTGGCTTGGCTTGTTGCTAAACATGAGGCTGTTTTGTAACGAATGGATTACTCCTGTGGACAAAGATGAAATTCGATGAAATCATAATTTTCCTTGACATTAAGACAAGAATAACATTTGATTAGAAAAAAGCAGCAACCGCAATTTTTTGATCTCCGCTATTCCCTTTGAGATTAACTTTGTAGGAGTACGTTTAACTATAATTAATTTCACTACTTGTAAGTTTTTTTTCCACAGTATTCGCACGACAGAACACGTACAAAAATTCGGAGCTTAAGAAAACATCACTCCAATCGGTGAGTGGCTTTTTTCACTTGGAGAAGTTTTTGCTTTGCTTAATTGCACAAAAATAAGGCTTTGAAGGCATCAAATAAAATTCATAAAAGCAGTGTCGGGTCATTTTAAATCTATTTTGAAAAATTTGACGTCAAGATTGACCCAAAATTTTGTGAAATAATTACACTAACGAAAAAAAAATTGAGTGGAAAGTTATTGCTGTTAATGACTGAAAAAAGCTTAGTGCTATGCTTTAGACAAGTTTTACACAGATAATCAACTTTTTTTGACAATTTTTCCCTCTTTAAAAGTAGCTACTTTTATTCTTTTTATTTTTTTACTGGAAAACTTGCGGTCCGAAAACAAAACCAATCATCATTTCTAAGATAGTTTCGATGAACAAATTTTTTTTTGAACAACGGGTCATATGAAAAAAAAATAAACAAGCAAAGTGTCGATTTTGGTCGACGCTTTTTTTAAACCAGAGTTTAACTTATAATTTCATTCAATGGAAAAAAAATAACAAACTGCTGAAACAATGTTTTTTTTAGACACAGGAAACTGAGTTAGGGACTTGAAATCAAAATTTGTTATATTCAAAAAAAGTATATGAAACTCTGGTTTGTTTTTTTTTAAATCCTGTAAAAATTGTCTGAAAGATTTCGTGACTTCAGCGATATGTTGGGTTCAATACTCTGAATCTGATATTGTCCACTATGCTGTCTCAGATATTTTTTGAAGGTAGTCCTTGTGAATATCAAAATTCTAAACTGGTTTCTGCTTGTCCACTAGTATATGAAAACAACGATTAAATTGTGAATCCAGTTGTTCTATCAAGCATGAAGTTGAATCACAAGAAAAACTGGTAAAAATTAAAAAGTGGCAAAACGAAATTGAATAAGTTCAGCAGTGATTACAGCGGGAAAAGTAACTGTGTTTTCTTCACAATTTAAGAAATCATTAGTAACCATTTGAATAAGAAAATGTTGTCGGATGTTTTTTTTCAACTGTAAAGAAAGATGTACCAATTATGATTAACCAATCTAATCCAATAAAAACAAAAAATTAAAAAGTAAACGCAAAAACTCTAGCCATCATTTTTGTAGATGTTGAATGGTTCTTGTTAAAATCATGCAAAACCAGCTCTTATGGAAATTATTAGATGAATCATAAATCAAACTTATTTGAAGACATAGATATTTTTAGTTTTGATTTAAAAAATTTGAAGACTCTGATGTAGAAGTTTTGAGAAACTTCGGACAAAAATCCAGCATAAAGCAGTTTTTCAACATTTTTTCGCGAAAAGATTGAAAATCAATAAAAAGAAGAAAAGTGTGTTTGTTAAAACAAACGTACAGTAAACAACTAAACAAGAACGTTGGGTTCTTCTAAAGGTAAACCTGTAAAGAAGACTGGTTATTTTTAGACATTTGCCTTTCTAATTTTGCCTCTGCCAGCATTTTGTTCGTTCAAATGATATAATTTTCCCCATAATTTGTAGAATTCCGACTGAAGTGTCGTACAATCTGTGCTCGAAAGCGTAAATGTAGTAATGCAAAAAGCAGAAATAAAATAATTTAAAAAATCTCTTCGGAACTTTCATGATAAATTACGTTTTAGAAGCAAAAAAGGTATAGTGATCAGGTTTGAAGAAGTTTCGGTTTCACCTCATCCTTTTTATAGTAATTGTTAAAAATTCGTTCATCCATTTTTTATGCAATTTCAACATTAAAAATTTTATTTACGTCAATTACTTAAATTTTTTTTAAATTAGGTTGAAACATTTCTCAGAACTGGTAGTTTTGTATAAGTTTGTGTTCGTAATTCACAACAAACCGAGGAAGACTTGAATCATGAATTTTGCTCAAGAATTTTGAATGATTATTCTTTAGAATTGAGGTTTTATTGAAATTCAGTTTGAGCTGGACAAAAAAGTAGTTAGGTACTCATTTCTAAGGCGCTTATTCATAAATTGGAGAAAAAGTTGGATAGATACTGTTTCTATTATGAAACAATGTACTTAACTTGTTCAAAAGTTATAGTGATTTTTACACTTCTTAAGCAAGTTCGGATATATCAGCAGAGATTCAGCTGATCTGTTCATTGTTTCTGTTCTTCGCAATACTATATAACACAAAATTTAGCTTAAAAAGGATATTATCTCATCGTATTTCTATTTTTTTGCAGACAAAAAAAAACACATATTTTTACTCAAAGTTTTCAACAAATTTTACTTTAGGTTTTTCACGCTTTATAGCATTGGTTTTTCAAGATTAGAGGGTTCTTTTTTAAAAAAAAAGTGCCAAAACATGAGGTTTCTGCACGAAATTTTTATCATCTGAAATTCAGCTTTCGTACCCATTATAGGACGTTGAGAAAACTATTTCCTATGTTAATACGTATGGTTTCGAATTGTTTCATCTTTTATTTCGAATTGAGAACTCTGAAAATTATGATAAAACTATTTTTTACAGACTGGCACAAATAAAAGAATGAGTAGTTATTGGCAGCTTAAAAAATTTGAAATATTCAAAATATAATAAAGAGTGATAAAGCTTTTATCAGATGTTTGGTAAATAGAGAAATTATGTTTAAAACTTTGGAGGTTTTTACTAATCAAGTTTTTAAAAGAAAAGTTTTGCTTCGTTCTTGTCTAATTGGAATCCAACTACATTTAGAAAAATAACACTTGAACTTGCTTTCATTTGAAATGATATTTCTAAATTTGATAACTTCACTACTTAGTCTGATCCAATCACAGTTCAAATATCCGCAGAAACTTAGTCCCAGTCTGATTTTTCAATAATATGTACAGTTTCCGTAAGATTCTTTAAATTGTATTCTTCCTCTTCACCGTTAAAGTCTCGTATACTGATTATGAGTTAAAAATTCCTAACATGGACTAACAACATTTTGACATCAAAACTAGAAATTTGTCGTGTTTCTCTGGGGATCATTTTGTCTTTTAATCCATTTTTTTTTGGAAAATTCCTTCTCAACAATCGTTTCATATTTCTCCAATTTGTTGCGCTGTTCAAAAATTTTCACAAAACTCACATAGATTCTACAATCTAGGTTTTTTAATTGGCTGAATTGTTTTTTGAGTTTCTCTGAGTTTCTGCAGTAAAATTAGCTATAAATCAAACTCCGGTAAAATCAGTTTTACCAAACACTTTTTGTCGCTTCGAGTAATTTTTGATCTGATGTTTATATTTTTTTGAAATGCGGCACTTTGTCCAATGTAAATGTTTCTACCCTTAGTAAAACTTAGATAACGATTTTTCCCTTACAGAAATCAACAAGATGGTATCAAAACTCCGATTTCAAATTTAGCCTATCCTGAGAATATTAGCGCAAATTATGTCTTTACGCTCTCTTTTGATGAGACATTCAAACCTGTTCAAACTACGTCGCTCAAATAGAAACTCTCAAGTAAGACACAACCTTCTTCTGAATTTTGGTTCAATTAATTTAATCGGCAGAAATTTGTAATAGTAAATAGCTCAGTTGCGACCTGAAAAATATCAGATTTTTACAAAACAATAAAGAAAAATTGCTAATCGACTCACATCGTACTTAGTAAAAAACAGTAAATACTTTCAAAACTCATCAAAAAGATCCAAAAACTACTGAAAATTTTAAAATTTTTGAGAAAGATGAAACTTCACACAGTTTAGAAAATTTGGCAAAAAAATTTTGTTTTTTTTTTTCAAAAAAGTCCTGTTAAGTGAGCTTCATTAGTTTGTTTTTTTAATTTTGTCAAATTATTTGCACTTTTCTCAAATAAAATTTTAAAAGGGGCAAACACTAACATGGTACTAAAATTGGAGTCAGAAAGCTAATTTTGAAGCTTTTTAAACGTTGTTGGGAAAACTGATCAAGATCGAACAATAATTATAAAAAAAGAACACTAGCCGACAAAATGATTGCAAAGTTAACTGAAAGACAGAAAAAAGCATATTGCTATGTTTTGGACAAGTTTCACGCAGAAAATCAACAAAAAAATCGACAGGAAAAAAATGTACGTGAAACACCAACTCTAAAAAGAGCTATTTTAAAAACTTAAATTTTACTCGTAAGTTTGCGATCTGAAAACACAATCAATCATAAAATTAAAAAAAAGTTTCGCTGACGGTAAGCTTTCGATAACTTTGTGAAGGTAAGTTGAGACGATTTGAAAACTGTTTCTAGAGCGATTGTCGTAAAATTTTTGCGAATTAGATGACGAGAACGGTTAAAGAAAATCAGGATTTTGGAGGTTGAATGGCCTAATCAAACTAATTGTACGAAAAAAAAATTACTTACCTTTATTTTGGCTTGGCTTGTTGCTAAACATGAGGCTGTTTTGTAACGAATGGATTACTCTTGTGGACAAAGATGAAATTCGATGAAATCATAATTTTCCTTGACATTAAGACAAGAATAACATTTGATTAGAAAAAAGCAGCAACCGCAATTTTTTGATCTCCGCTATTCCCTTTGAGATTAACTTTGTAGGAGTACGTTTAACTATAAATAATTTCACTACTTGTAAGTTTTTTTTCCACAGTATTCGCACGACAGAACACGTACAAAAATTCGGAGCTTAAGAAAACATCACTCCAATCGGTGAGTGGCTTTTTTCACTTGGAGAAGTTTTTGCTTTGCTTAATTGCACAAAAATAAGGCTTTGAAGGCATCAAATAAAATTCATAAAAGTAGTGTCGGGTCATTTTAAATCTATTTTGAAAAATTTGACGTCAAGATTGACCCAAATTTTTGTGAAATAATTACACTAACGAAAAAAAAATTGAGTGGAAAGTTATTGCTGTTAATGACTGAAAAAAGCTTAGTGCTATGCTTTAGACAAGTTTTACACAGATAATCAACTTTTTTTGACAGTTTTTCCCTCTTTAAAAGTAGCTACTTTTATTTTTTTATTTTTTTACTGGAAAACTTGCGGTCCGAAAACAAAACCAATCATCATTTCTAAGATAGTTTCGTTGAACAAATTTTTTTTTGAACAACGGGTCATATGAAAAAAAAATAAACAAGCAAAGTGTCGATTTTGGTCGACGCTTTTTTTAAACCAGAGTTTAGCTTATATTTTCATTCAATGGAAAAAAAATAACAAACTGCTGAAACAATGTTTTTTTTAGACACAGGAAACTGAGTTAGGGACTTGAAATCAAAATTTGTTATATTCAAAAAAAGTATATGAAACTCTGGTTTGTTTTTTTTTAAATCCTGTAAAAATTGTCTGAAAGATTTCGTAACTTCAGCGATATGTTGGGTTCAATCTGAATCTGATATTGTCCACTATGCTGTCTCAGATATTTTTTGAAGGTAGTCCTTGTGAATATCAAAATTCTAAACTGGTTTCTGCTTGTCGACTAGTATATGAAAACAACGATTAAATTGTGAATCCAGTTGTTCTATCAAGCATGAAGTTGAATCACAAGAAAAACTGGTAAAAATTAAAAAGTGGTAAAACGAAATTGAATAAGTTCAGCAGTGATTACAGCGGGAAAAGTAACTGTGTTTTCTTCACAATTTAAGAAATCATTAGTAACCATTTGAATAAGAAAATGATGTCGGATGTTTTTTTTTCAACTGTAAAGAAAGATGTACCAATTATGATTAACCAATCTAATCCAATAAAAACGTAAAAATTAAAAAGTAAACGCAAAAACTCTGGCCATCATTTTTGTAGATGTTGTATTTGAATACAAAAATAAATCCAAAAGGTTTAAGATACATAACGTCAGATGTGATGTTTTATACAAAATAAATTCAGAAATATAAACTTCAAAAAATCCCTAAATTCCTTACCGTTTTGAACAGTTCTTATCTTGCTTTTGAAAACAAAAATTAAACTAAATTTTACGAAATTGAAAAATTTCGTTTTGCAGCTTCGAACAGTGTTTTGTGGGTCTAAAAAGCCAGTTTTATTTAGTTTATGGAAAGTTTTTCAATGATGTGAACTTAAAAGGGACATCTTTGTTCAAACAAATATAGTCAGCTTTTTTCTTCAAAATCACTTGACTTTTTTTTCTTTGACCTGTTATTAAAAAACGTTTATAAATTCATCGAAATCGTTTCACAAATGATGAAAGATTAGGCTTTCAGGTATTATACATACCGTTAAGCGTTTTAAAAAAAGATCGAATTTTGGAGAGGGAACTTCAGGTACAATCTAATTTTTTCGGTCAAAGAAACTTGTTGATTTTCACTGTGACTTTTGCCCAAAGCGTTATTCATTTTCAGGTATTACAAAGTAATTTTGCGTTCAATTTGTCAATTATTGTAACTTTTCCAAAAAGTTTGCATCGATGCTGATCGAATGGTCTCAACAACAGCTGAAAAGCTCAAAAACTGTTTTCATGGGCAACAGTTTTTGGAGCCTTTGAAGCCTTCATTTGGATACAGTTGGTTTTACAATACCTTTCCTTAAATACGCAAATCGCATGTTCAAAAAAAACTTCTCAGTTTTGTTTTCTTATCCTCAGACATCTTGTTCGCTTTCTGTAACTGGAATATTATTGAAAATCAGGCCTAAAGTCCGGAAAAAGTTTAAGGAAGCCACAAAGAGATGATTTCAGAGCAAATAGCTGAGCTCATTGCCTCACAATCAAGGTTTTTTCCACGCAGATTTTTCTAAATTTTAAGGACCAATACCGATTCTAGATAACTTTGTTGGTTTTCAAATTTGTCCTTAAGAGTGTTTTCATTTCTTTACAAAAGAAACCTAAGGTTTAGCAAAAAGCTAAATAAAAGTGGGTATATGAATTTTTTCTCCACAATTAGCTTAGTTAAGCCATTCAATCTCCAAGAGTTTGATTTTCCATAACCATTCTCGTCGAATGTATTTCAAACGTTCTAAGATAATTCTTTCAAAAGCTTTTTCAAGACGATTGAACTTAACCTAAGAAATTCTATGAAATTATCAAGTTCCCAGCCTTGTACGAAAGTGAACAGCCATTCTTGAAAAACTCGAAACTTGGTAATTCGAGGTTCGCAAAAAAATTGAAACTTGGTAGTTTGAGGTTCAGAGCGAAGTGTATAGGTAGACTAGGAGGTTCGTTTATTATTATGGTGTAAACAATGCACGTCTCGCAGATTATGTTGGAATATAGCATGTAAAGTCTTTTTTTCCTTTTTTAGGATTTTTTTTGCACCAGGATTTTATTTTATATGTTAAACTAATTTTAAAAATTGGTTTAAACAGGAGAAGAAGTTATTGCAACCAAAAAGCTTTTTTTTTTCAAAATGAGCTTATTTAAAACACTTACTATATCTGTTGAAACTTGGTTTCATTGATAAAGTATGCATTTTATGACCATTTGTAGGGAGATATAAACCATAGTCCATTTTTTGCGCTGTTCAAAAACTTTCACAAAACTCACATAGAATCTGCATTCTTGGTTTTTTGGGTAGACTAGGCAAAAAATTGGACATCGAATTTTGGAGAGGGAATTTCAGGATTTCAGGTACCAGTGTAATTTTTTCGGTGAAAGAAACTTGTTGATTTTCACTGTGACTTTTGTCCAAAGCGTAATTCATTTTTAGGTATTATAAAGTAATTTTGCGTTCAATTTGTCAATTATTTTAACTTTTCCAAAAGGATTGCATCGATGCTGATCGAATGTTCTCAACAACAGTTGAAAAGCTCAAAAACTGTTTTCTTGGGCAACAGTTTTTGGAGCCTTTGAAGCCTTCATTTTGGATACAGTTTGTTTTACAATACCTTTCCTCAAATACGCAAATCGCATGTTCAAAAAAAGCTTCTCAGTTTTGTTTTCTTATCCTCAGACATCTTTTTCGCTTTCTGTAACTGGAATATTATTGAAAATCAGGCCTAAAGTCCGGAAAAAGTTTAAGGAAGCCACAAAGAGATGATTTCAGAGCAAATAGCTGAGCTCATTGCCTCACAATCAAGGTTTTTTCCACTCAGATTTTTCTAAATTTCAAGGACCAATACTGATTCTAGATAACTTTTTTGGTTTTCAAATTTGTCCTTAAGAGTGTTTTCATTTCTTTACAAAAGAAACCTAAGGTTTAGCAAAAAGCTAAATACACGTGGGTATATAAAATTTTTCTCTACAATTAGCTTAGTTAAGCCATTCAATCTACAAGAATGTATTTCAAATGTTCTAAGATAATTCTTTCAAAAGCATTATCAAGTCGATTGAACTTAACCTAAGAAATTCTATGAAGTTATCAAGTTCCCAGCCTTGTGCAAAAGTGAACAACCATTCTTGAAAAATTTGAAATTTGGTAATTCGAGGTTCGCCAAAAAATGAAAACTTGGTAGTTTGAGGTTCAGAGCGAAGTGAATGGGTATACTAGGAGTTTCATTTATCATTATGGTGTAAACAATGTCCGGCTCGCAGATTATGTTGAAATATAGCATGTAAAGTCTTTGAAGCATTCGGAAGGATAATACTTGTCAATATTGTTCACATTAGGGTGTAGGCTCCCTGCAAATTTTCATAATATCGCTAAAAAAAATTT
>NW_026970766.1:10000-29259 GCF_963678635.1 Symsagittifera roscoffensis | reverse complement strand
ATTGAGTTATCATCTCTATAGTGAGGCTCTTTCAGGGTACTCCCAGGAGTTGCGAGTTTTGCTTTCCAAAATGACTGCTCAAATCCTTATAGTTTTCGAGATATCACGTTTTTTATGTATTTCTCCGAAAATTTCAAAAAAACTTAAATGTTAAAAAATTCCAAAAGTTTGAAGATCTCAATCCTGTTATTGGAAAATGTGAGGGTACTCTCAGCGGGTTTAGAATCTTGCCTCTGAATTTGAATGCTCAAATTCCTGTAGTTTTTGAGATATGACGTTTTTTAGGTTACATAAAAAACGTCATATCTCGAAAACTATAAGGGTTTGAGCAGTCATTTTGGAAAACAAAACTCGCAACTCCTGGGAGTACCCTGAAAGAGCCTCGCTACAGAGATAATTCAATTTTTCCGAAATTTTTTATACCTAAGTTTTCTGAAAAATTTAGAAAAAAATCCTTACAAAACGTCATATCTCGAAAACTACAAGAATTTGAGGAGCCATAATTAGAGCAAGATTCGCAAATCCCCTGAGAGTACCCTCACAGATTCCAATTAGAGGATTGAGATCTTCAAAGTTTTGGAATTTTTTAACATTTAAGTATTTTGAAAATTTCGGAGAAAATCATAAAAAACGTCATATCTCGAAAACTACAAGGATTTGACCAGTCATGTTTGGCGGCAGAATTTACAACTCCTGAGATTACCCTGACAGAGTCTCACTACAGATATTGTAATTTCAAGTTTTTAGTTATGGTAATTTTTGAATTTTTTAGTGTCTAAGTTTTCTTAAAACATTTGAAAAAATCCAAAAAAACATCATATCTGGAAAACTGCAAGGTTTGGAGCAGTCATATTTGGAGGCAAAACTCGCAACTCGTGAGATTACCCTGACAGAGCCTCACTACAGAGATGGTAATTTCAAGTTTAAAAAAATTATATCTGCTTTCTCTGAAACATTTTAAGAAAATCTAAAAAACGTCACATCTCGAAAACTACAAGGTTTTGAGCAGTCGTAATCAGAGGGAAGATTCGCAACCCCTGAGAACACTCTCACAAAATCGATCAACAGATTTGAGATCTTCAAAGTTTTGGAATTTTTTAAAATCTAAGTTTTTCAAAAAATCATAAAAAACGTCATATCTTGAAAACTACAGAAAATTGAGCTGTCATAATTGAAGGCAAGGTTCGCAATACCTTAAAGTACTCTGAAAGCCCCCAACTACAGGGTTGGCAATTTGAACTTTCGAAACGAAATTCGGTTAGTTTTCTGAAAATTCGATAACTTTGTTTGTTATTCGTTATTTCCCACTATAATAATTAAATGAGTATGCAATCTGGCCATCTCGACTTCTTGGTGCCCCAAGTGGTAGGCTCTCAGGCCACTTACGCCGTGTACCGTGATGGGATATCGCCAAAGGAGATTATCATTTACAATTCTATCCTGCATGCGCCGCTGGGTATTTGAATCTCCAATTATCAGAATGCTAAAAGCAAAGCACAGTAGTCAGCCTAGCGTCGCTCTAGAAAAACACCATTTGACATAGGAGGCAGAGTTAGAAAATGTGCAATGATTTCATGGAAATTGAAAATAATTGACTATTATTTTGTACTTTTTTCCATGTTTCAAAAATACACCACTTGAGAACTTTTGTCAAACAATGAACGATTTAATGGTCAATTTTATAACCCCAACATGGAATCTTAGCATTTAAGGGTCCGAAAAACCATAACATGTCAGAGGGTCACTGATGAAATATTAAGAAAAAAAATAATTGATTCCAAGTTTCATCACTCATGTTTTGACGTAACAGATAACCAAAAGAAAAAAATTCTCCATAAAGGTGAATATATTTTAATTTGAGAAATCGATCAAAAAGAATTCAAACACAAAAATGGAGTTTTCATCCACAATAATGAATTGATACACATGTATATATTCACCTGTGTTCCCCCAATGAGGAACTTTCCAGAAGGGTTGATATGATAGCATGTGTTGCCACTAACAGATGCACTAGGATCTCCTGGAACTTAACCACCGAAGACTTCATAACCCTAAATTCACAAGCGGCAGAACCAAGGCAACGAAAACAAATAAGAACTCTATAAAAAAAGCGGGCTCTCCAGCTCGCGATGAAAAATAATTCTCAAAAAGTGGGCTCTCCAGCACACTTTGCGAACAGCTTCATAATAAAGTTCACAATTAAGCACAGTAATAAAGAAAAACAAAATGTAAAGTTAGCAACATGCCTCAAGATGCCTGCCAAATATTAACATCAAAATAAGAAAACTGACGAATGAGTTTTGAATTGAATGGTACCTCCAGCGCACTCAAAAAATTTGAAAGCTAAAAAACTTTTAAGAAGACAATAGAGTGAATACAAAATGAAAAAAAACTTGAGATAAGACTGCTGTTATTTCGAGTGAAAATCAAAAATTATTCGGCAATACTTATCCATTCGGTAACACTTGATAAGATAACAATTATTCAGCTTTTCTAGAACAAGACGTATTATTTGAGCTCGAACATTTGAAGGGGCTTGCCGCAAAACGGAATTGTTTTTGGATGGTTCTTGATAGATTTTTTAGTTTTTCTTTAAAGTTTTCGTGAAAGAAACACGAAACTATCGAGCCATTGAAATCAAACTTGTGGAAAGATCATCTTAAAAACAGTTCTAGACAAACCAGGTATTTTTTATTTAGAATCCAAAGTTCTGAACTTTAACTCTGTTCAGCAATTCCGGCTCGTTCAATTGCCCCATGGCATTTAAGTGAAAGCGGTCATTTGGTAGGAAATGCTTTCGAGTAATTCTGGGTTTAACATAAACTCCTTGAGGCAACCAAGAAACGAGATAGCCATTGGTTTCAGTGGCAACGGCAACAGGAATGTCCAAGCGTTTGAACACTCCCACCAAGGCTACAACTAGTCCATTATTTCTCAGGAGATTCACAACATTAAACAAATTAGTTGCCGTTTTCAGAGAAGTATAATCGGGCAGATTTTTCCATTGAGACAGATCGTTATTTCCCACTATAATAATTACATGAGTATGCAATCTGGCCATCTCGACTTCTTGGTGCCCCAAGTTGTAGGCTCTCAGGCCACTTACGCCGTGTACCGTGATGGGATATCGCCAAAGGAGATTATCATTTACAATTCTATCCTGCATGCGCCGCTGGGTATTTGGATCTCCAATTATCAGAATGCTAAAAACAAAGCACAGTAGTCAAAAAAGACTAAGCTAGAGATAGAAAAACTTTGACTGATTGAATTGAAAGTGTTTTTAGTGATGTTCAAACCCTTCCCGCATTACGCTCACAAGACTTTTATCCCCAAGTGAAAGAACAACTGACTTGTATTTCAAATTATCCAGGGGTTTTACTTTAAAATCACTCAAATCAGACAACTCGTAAATAAAACCTATAGAAGTTTGAGCAGCTTCAAGCAAATTTACTTCGTTGACGGTAACATATTCTTTCACAACAGCGAACAAAGAGTTCGAAGAAGAAAAAAACTTCGATTCTGAAAAAAGCGCCAAAGGTATCCTGAATAACGCACTCTCCCAAATTTCCGACATAGAGCCTATTTTGAGACCCTCATTTTTTAGATACCGACCAAAAAAGTCTATTTCGAGATCATGGCAAAAATTTCTTAATTCATTTGCAACTTGTGTATAACTTCTTAAACATTTTCAAGATTCGTACGATTCGTAAGATTGCAAAAATTTAATTATAAGAAGAAATCCTTTTGTTATCTATTTTTCAGCTTTCGGAGTTGGGCTTAAATAGCATAAGAGAGAGAGCTCGCTCCCAAGATGAATCATGATAGATGTGAAAACGCTACTTCAAGTTGGTTAAATATTAAGGTAGGACCGTAAAATAAATTTTAGGTGTGGGTTTACTGGATGCGATGTCTTTGTATACGGTAAAGTAAATTCAACGGTTATGGATTAACGTGGTATGTTAATGGATTGAAGACTCAACGGGCCGCAGCAGAGGCAGACAAGTTGAGGTTTTGATTTAAAAATTAGACAACCACTTGGCGTAAAACCTGAGATAAGAAATCAATTCGAACCAAAACTCACAAGTACTGCGAAATTCAGGCCTTGACATTGGGGAAAGTTTTTGAGGTCGATATGCTTCGTTTCGGTAACTGACCGATAAAAGAAATATACTAAAACGGTCAAGTTGAGTGAATAATTATTAGTTTGAGACAACTAGGAGTAAAACCTGAGGTGAGAAGTCGACTCAAACAACTACTCAACAAAATAGTTTTGGAGTTAAGGAACTGAAAAATCTAAATTTTTTTTGTGCCATTTTTCGTTAGTGGGAACAAAAGCAAGTTCTGGGCCGAATTCAAAAGTTAATACGTTTAAAAATAATGTGTAAAAACCTAGTTTTCCTAGGTTTTTGGAATTTTTGTTCATGTTAGCTTAGAAAATGTTTAAGACTTGGCTCGATATTTGGTTCGATTTGTACTCAAAATCCATTGTACAAAAGTTAACATGAAAATTCTGTTCAAATTTTACGCTATAACAGGTTTTTGGAATTTTTTTGTACTGGAGACTATCCTTCCTATGTCATTGACTTACTTCTTTTGGGAAGCCATCAAGTTCAAAAATTCAATATATGTCTGTGCAAAAAGTTTTTCAGCTAATTTTTCATGACAACAAATAATTTTATGTTATTTTGAGTAGGAAAAAACAAAAATTGCAAGTCTGACATTGTTTTGATTAGCTTTGCCACTTTTGCTCATTTTTGTAGTTTCTGTTGGTACGCTAAAGCGGAGTGTTGACAGTTACACCGAACTTTTGTTTCAGCTTAATCTTTTTTCCCATGATAACTAATATATGATGTGCTGAGTTAGAAATTGAAAAAAGATGTAAAAGTCATCACAAAATATATGTTTCAGAATTTAATGTTTATTGTTTTGGTTTTCTTTTCGCTGTTTTTAGATGGTCTTTCTTCTGAAGCTTCCGATAAAATAAATGGGTTATTTACAGGGGGACGTTCAGGGACTCGGCTTTTAGAAGCTTCTTCTTCTCGCAGTTCTGTTTTCAAGTAGGGACGCTGTAAAAAGTTGAAATTCGGGCGAACTGTTATCAGTTTCATTGTATGAGTTGGCCCACTCGGTGTCCATCTAAATGTCTTCTAGAAATGCATTTTCTTCGGCGGTTTTATGGCCAAAGGGCACTGTCGAAGTTGCGTCGAAAGGGAGAAAACGTTTTGAGTCGAATGGTGATAATGCAAGTTTGTTTTGTTTCACTGTCATATTGGTGTGAACTTTCGAAACTATATTATAGTTGTACACTCTCATTGTTTTTCCAGTGAATAATGTGTACCTGAAGGTTTGGTGGACCAGTTCTCGCTGTGTACTCCGTTTTATTCCTAAATTTTTGAGAGCCTTCTAAACAGAACCAAAATTATGATTCTTTTCTACAAGGCAGGGGTTAATTTCAATTCACTTCAGCAACTCAATTTTCACCGAACAAAGTTTTATTCATTTTACCAAAGAAAAGCAGAAGACTAAATGTTGGTTGAAAAGGAGGAAAAGAGAAGAAATATGTGTTCAAATAATTTAACGTTTAACCAACATTGTTTAATGTTGCCTAAATTAGCTAAATGACCTTAGTTTGTTGCAACAGATTAAGGGAGGGAGGTTGGTGGTGGTGGTGTTGGTAATTTTGTTCTGTAAAAACATGGGAATGTGGGTGATAGGGTGTTTTAAGTTGGAATTTTTACTTACCATTAAGGACTACCGAATATAGTTTCGGTTTCAGGGCGATGAATTCTCTGATCGGCTTCCCACCAGTCTCGTCTTTGAACTTCAGCACAATTTTCCTGTTGGTATCGTCGAACAAGAAATGGTCCTCATCATAATTTGAAAAGTCGAAATCAGATTTTATTTTCTCTAAGTCTCGGTAAACGTGGTCAGTTTTTATGGCATAAAAAAAATTATCTGTGTCGGAGTATAGTAGTTCCAAGTTTAGATTCGGTTTCTTTTTTTGATAATGAAACTGAAACATGAAACGCTTGACGAGGTCTAGGATGGTCGCACCAACTATCATAGGTTTGTCCCACAATATTTTTGTTACTGGAAAGTTGATTGTGGCTAATTGATCGTCAATGATTTGAAAGCTCTTCGTTGTGCTCAGAGCTGTTTTTTGTAGAAGTTCTCTCTCATTCTTTACAATCTCCAGTTTCTTTCTTCCTAGCTTAGACTCCATTGTCTTACCGAATGCTGAATTTACAATTAACTTGTAAAAGTTCTCCTAGAATTTATTTACCGCGGCTTTTCGTAGACGGGTTTTGAGGTCTACTAAGGGTGCCATCCAGTGACTTTGGCGGAACTGAAGAATTTTTCCAAGGTGAGTTATTTTCATTCCCAGCTCGTGGTACAACTTTAGGGTAAGGTAATGCAAAACATAACCTTCTTTAGGTTGCAAGGTCTGTAGAAGCTTTGGCTTTTTTGGCAGCGTGGTGATTTCCAATTTTCTCAACATGTCGACTTGTTCGTTGCTCATTGCACCCATGTCCTCTACTTCCCGAGAGGGGGCAAGGGGTTAATCAGCAAAGAATTCTTGAAGCTCTTCGGGTATGGTCAAATTGACCTCCCCTATATAACCCCACTCTGAGGTTTCGCTGGTGAGCAGTATGTCTTCCTGACTTTTTTCAACTATTGAAAAATCGTTTGGTCGCTATTGAAAAATCGTGAAAATGGCAAAGGGCATTGTTTCATGGTCCCTGCGTACAATTTTTTTGCATCAATTTTGAGGATGTAGCTTGTTGGTTCTCAGGGCGAAAAATCGTCGAGGTATTTATTGTTTGCCTTGTAAAATCGGCGCGTGTAAACCGACGACATCCCTCCTCGCGTATCAGTCGCTGCACAAAGTCCAGATGTTCACAGTCCGTTTACAGTTTCAGGTCGGGCGTACAAATTTTTAGAAAGGCGTCCCCGGAAACGTTTTTTGCCGTGAAGTAGCAGGCGCAATCCAGCCCATAAGTTTTGATAGCAAACTTTACGAAAAGCTTCGAAAACGGAATCAAGTCATAGCAGATCTGTAGTCAAGTACAAGTCGGTGAACCACACTTCAGTTCGGCGAAAACGTTTAAGGCATGATTGTACTCGCTTCTTGAAACCTTCACATCCCCTCCTCTTAAACGATTTTTTCACATTGCAGACAAGTCTTTATCAACCCATATTGAGTTAAAATCAAACGAATAGTCGAATACGTTTTCGTAATCAGCATTATTCAAATCGCTCACAGTGCCATACTTTTGTTTTGTAGAAATGCACCAAGAGATTTGACGAAGCTCACTAAAATAAAACTGTTCTTTGAAAATTAACTCGTTTTCTTTCTTTGAAATTTCCTTTGCCCTTTCGAGAAACACGACGTAGCGTTCATTACAGAATTTGAAAAATGCATTTTTTCGGTGGTTGAAGACACTCCTAATTGTAAATGTTCATTATCAATATCTTCAGTAGCCAACACATTTATCATTTGGTATATTTTGCCCAGAAACGGCCGCCGCCTTTGGAGAGTAGTTTCAATTCACTGCCTTTTCACTATAAAATAGAGGTCAAGTTAAGGAATTAGTTAAGGTCAAGTTAAGGAATTAGGGTTTTTTGGTAGCGTAGCTTAACTGCCAACAGTTAAGCTACGCTGCCAAAATCGCCGGAGAATTTTTATTATATACCATAAAAGTCAATTCCACCACTTTCACTAACCAATTTCAACTAGGTCGAAAGTTCATTTGCCCGAAGAAAATATAACAATTAGTATGATTCATATAATTAACCAGGATCAATAGTTAGGACCCAAAAATTTGGAATTAGAAAGAATTTTGTATCGTGTCTCTTGTTGTTAAGCTAAATTTAGCAAGATCCTAAGTATGGGGTCTTCTGCTTTTTGGGTGGAAACCTTCTTTCGGTTACAAAATCCTAGAATGAGGGTCCTCCAAAAAATTAAGGACCCTCTCCTAGGATTTTGCTTTACGTGAACGTGAGGACCACCCCCCCCCCCTTAGGAAGGACCCCACCTTAGGATCCGGGTCACGATACAATACTACTGGTTTGCTTTCGTCAAATTTGTAAATCTGAGCTGGTCGTGAGTGTTTTTGGTCTCCAAAAAGGCTGGTTTTAATCTCAGGTTAAATAGAATCACTGGAGACTTTTTTCAATTTACAAAATTAAATGAAACAAAGAAAACTTGAAAAAAACGATAAATCTTCACTGTACAAGTTAGGCTGCAATGTTTGAAGCGAATTTTTGGTTCAAGATCACATACAAACCAAATTCAATCGATCTTGGGTATTTCTTTGTAAAACCGTTGCTTTCCTGGTTTTACTGCGTAGGTTCCTTGCAGGTGTCCAGGTCTGGCGTCCAAGGATTATTTCGTAGTAAATCTCTTTGATGCCTCGATGTCTTTTTCGATATGTTTTATGAAAATTGTAGGTTCAAATTTTATGTTTTATTTGCAGTTGTCAGACAAAAAGCTTAGACATCCTGGCAGGGTTCCTGGACTCTTCAAGCTGTTGGCTTGATGTCGTAGGTTTTCCCCTGGCTATGTATCCAGGGACGATTTAATTTGATGCCACGATTTTCCCGATGACTTCATCAATTAATATAAAACTCGTCTTTCTAATGCACCTTACTACCAACCTTAAGTGTTTGCATTAAGTTCATATGGAGCGAGCGATGACGCTTTGGTTGTATTTCTTCTAAGTCAAATTATTGATCAATTGTTTGTTGCTTGGCAACTTCCCTTTTCAAAGTTTTGATGAATTCAATTTCTTGTTGTTTCGGTTCTAGGTAATCAAACTGTTGCCATAGGTAATACGAAGCGGACCTCTCTACCTAGTAACGAATATCACCCTATACTGAAATAAATCAACGGTTAATCATATGAGAATTTTATATTTAGTAACGGATATCCCCCTTTTGCAAAAGGTGGATATAGTTAAAGAGGGTGCACAGACAATTCGGCCAAAGACATTTCAGCCAATTTGAAATTCAGCCAGAAATATACAGACAATTCAGCCTGAGACAATTCAGCCAGTTTTACAAAACGCTAGATTCAAAAGAAAAAATCGGAATTGGAGTTAATTCCCGATTTGAGGTCGCCGATAGGGCGCGCTACGCGCGCGTCGCCGTTTCGCGGCGATAACCGGCTCTAAGTTCTGTATAGAGTCCTACCCTCTGTTGGCAAGCTCGCAACACGTTGGCGCAACTGCGGCGGTCACTATTATAGGCTGAATTGTCTTTGGGTGAATTGTCTGCATACTTTTTTGGCTGAATTTCAAATCGGCAGCATTTTGTCGCTATTGAAATTGTTCAACTTATTAATATGTTGGTTTTCGAGTGTCGTGACACCTAACCATGCTACAGGTCACTCAACGAAACTACTTTTTTGCGAACTATACTATGTTTTTTTCCTCAGCAGGAATCGATGCTCTCGCAATTTTTTCCGCCAAAAATATGATTTGAATCTAGTTCAGCAGTTGCTCATTGATACCTTTAATGGCTTTATTGACACTTAGGACCTTTTTATCAGTTTGAGATTTATTTGTTGATGTGCATGATACAAAGAATTAAAATCAATTTAAAGAGATTTCTCGTTTTTTTTTTTTACTTGTGGTTGAAAACGTTAGCCATGTTTGTGGACAGAAGTAAGGATTTGGTTCTAGACTAGCTTATATTTTGTTATTTTTCTTGGATATCAGGGCTGAGTTGTTGCATCCATGCTAGTTCAATTTTCAAAATCGCTTTCCTCGTTCTCAATTTTTAGATAATAAGATGAATTCGGCATCTTCTTTTTGGACGTGTCATTTTTGTTGTCAATCTTTCGTGAAGAATGGTCTTCTCAGGCAAAGCTTCAACAAACAGAAATTAACTTTTCTCAGATTGAAGTCACGCAAATATTTCTCAGATACAGATGCTGGGAATGGGATGATTTCAAACTCACACAGGCATCAGAATGGTAAATTTTTTTGGTTTAATTTATTTTGAAACGAGGTAGTAGAAATGATTAATTAAAAGATAACACGCACTAGGAAAACAGTGAACGCGAACATTTTTTTCTCGTGAAAATTTTTTAACTTCAAATTGTCCAAAACTGGATTTTACGACAGAGCCCTAATTTTTATTTCATTTTGTTAATTGCTTAATTCTTGCCTGGCTTAAGACCTTTTTTCTGATTTACGGCTTCCGAGATGACCATCTTCATCCGAAATCAACAAAAACGGCTTCAGATGATCCTCCACCCAACTCATTTTCTTCGCACCCACCCCATGTCTCTTCCCCAGGTGGGGTGGAACGAATAGACACTGCAGACTACAACTGGAGGAAGGCTCTGGGGGTGAGGGATCAGAGATTCGTGGACCATGTAGTGTGTAATGTGTACGGGGGTAGAAGTGGGGCGGGACTGGCTAAGTTTGGAGGGGTGGGAGGGGACGGGGGAGATGTCTACTTGGTAGCAGATGCTAAGAAGAAGTAAGTGTATGCGTTGCTGTTTTCTGTCTCTCTGAATTCTCCATGCTCTTACCAAGCTTCATCACCCTGCGCATTGTGCTGATTTTGTGTATGTAGGCATATATTCAACACTTATCAAATAGTTAAATCTGATGTGAATAAAATTTCGAAATAACTGTTTTAGTCTGGTTTCCTAATTACGAGATGTCAAGTTTTTACACTTGAGATTAAGATATTGATGCCATGATTTCCAAATTTAAATTAGATTTCAGTTCTGAGTAGTAAATTCACAGAACTAATTAGTGTCACAGACGCGTCAAGAGCATTGTAAAATTAGCAATTATTCTGTGAAACGCATTGGCGGTTGCGTAGCAGTTTTTAGACAACCGCTTATTCAGACTCGTCAGTAGTTAGACAAATACTGTATCAACCAATGAGAATCGAGACAAGGAAGAAATGAATAATTATTAATTAATTATTTCGTAAATTTGGTGGCGTGTCACGGAGCCGAATACCCGGATAGTCGAAAAATAAATTCGTTCCCGGATAGCCGAAAAATAAACTCGTTCCCGGATAGCCCAAAAATAAGTCCATACTTTCTCCCCCTTAAATCAATTTGCGGAGGAAACTGTACAGTTGATCCGATCTAGGATTTGCTCGAGGGGATGGGGTGACAAATGTTTTTAAAAAAGCAGGCCAAAAATGCCGTTTTTAAGACTTTTTGAAATAATTTGACCAAAAACTGCGTTTTTCAGTGCGTGCTCCCCTTTAAACTTAGTATATATTGAAAAATTTTAGGGCTTGTCGGCCGAGAGGGAGGGAACCTTTGGTTAGTGAGTGGGTCGAATCCCTCTAGTTGTCGGACTTTGGTTGTTAATTAATTCAATGAGAGTAAAAGTATTAGCCAATCAAATCTCCTAAAATTGTTCGGAATTTTGTTAGCTAACAGGCTGCAAAATTTTGAAGCACTTTTTCGTCCAATCAAAATGCGTCTCAATTTAGTGAAGAGTTTTCTAATTTAATTTAATTAAAACTGGGAAGTTTAGTTTTGCGGCTATCCGGGAATGCGGCTCCGTGGGTACGCACCGTAAATTTGCTTTCTCATCTCGATTCTGATTGGTTAATATGGTAATCGTCTGCTTATGGTAATCGTCTAAATACAGACCGCACTCCCGCATTTGCTAACTGAAAAAGAGAGAAAAAAATTGTCTCAAAACAAGTTGAGAGGTGGCGTCCCTCATGCTTGTAGGACCGAATGCTTGAAATTTATTTTAGCTTACTTTCAGCCAATCAGAATTGAGTATTCAAAATCTCAAAGTAAATAGTGAAAATCTCGAAGTAAAAGAAATCCAAGCCATTAGTGTTAATACTGACCGATTAGATAATAAGCAGATGAGTTTTCAAGATTGAAAAATTCTTATGAACTTGAACTCATAAGTCTTGATGTTTATCTGATTAGTATAGCGGTTGTAATTTTTTTTATTTTTATCCACTGATTTGAAACAGTTTCTGTTAATATTGACTTCGATTTTGTGAGAAATGCATTTAGCCAATAGGAACGCTTAGCGATTTTGATTGGTTGAAACTTTTCAAGCATTTGGTCCTTCAAGCATAGAACCCTCCCCAAGTTGAGAGTTTCGACCCTCCCATAAACAAACAAAAGATTATTACATCTTCCTTTAATAACTAATTGCTTTTCGCATCAATGCAGTTTTTGGTTGATCAGATTGAAAACTTCTTAATTATCAAAATTTTCCTTTAAAATGGCTATCAAAATTTTCACTTTAAAAGGTAATTGACATAAAAATCAGAGCAGTTTTTGCTCAATTCAATTGAAAGCATCCCGATTATTAAACTAACATTACTTCCGAAAAATTAAATACTGTATTTCGCTTCGTTAAAATGCGTAAGTATTACATTTAAGAGAAAGAAGTGGAAATCAGGCTTTGTATGGTTTGAAATTGTTATTGACAACGCCAAAAAGTTACTAATACTCTTAGTGCAAATTTAAGGTTAACATCAGAAAGTTTTTGTAGATTTTCGAAATAATGGTTAGCACATCTTTTATACCACATTGAAGATATAGGATGCTGAGAGCAACAATAAAAAAATATTTCGAAAATCGTCAATTTGGCCAATTTGCTGTAGATTTATGTTTAATTATAAGTGCACTTAAGACATATTCATCGGCAAACTTCTCGAATAAAGGTGAAGCCCTGAATGTTTGGTAGACTGCAGTTTAACGTGCCTTAGGAAATAGTTTTTTAAGAAAAAAACTCAGTAGCTTGATGAAAATTGCCAGTCATAATAGTATTTCGACAGAAAAATATAGTAATTGCTGCAGACAGCCCCCAAGAACGTTCTGAATTTTATTCAGAAGACTGGGCCCCCTTTTTTTAAGATAGAAGGCCGTCACACACAACAACAACAGTAATTACTGATCTAAAAAGATTGTGAAAACTGCCGCAGACAAAAAATTCCGACCGAAGTCTTTGACCCGAGCGTATATTTTATTGGTATTACTTGAGTACTTGTAAGAGTAGGTTTTAAAGATATTTTGAAATTATAAAAATGAAATATTCAGAGTGTCGACCGGATACGCGCACACATGTGAATTGTTTTTTTTTTCAGGATGAGTGACTTGCAGCCTAGTGCACGTGGTGGTGGTGGGAGTTGGAGTGTGTTGAAGCTGAAGGGAGAGGACGGGGTGTCGAGTCAGAAGAGGAGTATCAAGGGAGAGAGGGGGCAAGACCTCACTGTCAAAGTGCCACTTGGAACATCTGTATGCGACATGAAAGGTATGCCTTGAAATGATGATAAGTTGGTACGCTTCAGTTTTATCAAGATTTTTCGTCAGGTCATAAAATCACTCGAAGAAGAATCATTTCATTAAATGAAGATAAGATAAATGCCCAGTGTGAATGGAACTTGTTTCAAATTTTTGCTAGTTGAAATCATGGATTAGTGAAGGGATCGGTTGACTTACGAGCTGTTCAAGGAGAACCGTAGCTGATACTTCTGCGAAAAACTAATTTCTTTGTTTTGACTGGGAAATGTTGCCTCAAGGAAAGAGCACAAATAATTCTGGTGCGCGACCCTCTTTTCTATTTGAAAATCGGATGCGCAGGAAGTTCACCTTCGCTATCATAGCCAATTAAGTCAGAGATCTACGTTCAAAAAGTAAATACTATCACTCGCAAATAGTAAATACTAAAATTATCTTTCAAAGCTGGTGTGAAGAGCATGTTCTGTTGTCTGCAGGTAAGCCCCTGATTGACCTTGACCGAGAGGGAGACATGGTGCAAGTGGCCAGAGGGGGCGAAGGAGGCAGTCCGAAGAATGAGTTCAAGTCCAGCAAGGGATCCTTCGGCAGCTTCAAACTCTACCTCAGACTGATCGCAGACGTCGGACTGGTCGGATTTCCCAATGCAGGCAAATCAACTCTACTTTGTAAGTTAGATGTGAAAATTGAAAAAGTTTACCTTTTTGAAAAATAAAATTGAATGTTATAGCAGATGAGATGAGATGACTCATTTTTTCAGAGTTTAATTTTTCTGGTCAGTTTTAACTCATTTTTAAAGGTTTTAATTGTCAAAAGGGTTCATTTTTTAGATGTTTTCTGGTGGAAACACAAATATGTGGGGTCAAGATGTCATTATTGATCAGCATTTGAGATAAATCTGATCTATAATTATTTACTCACTCCAAGTTTCTTTGTCTACCTTATTTTGATCAAATTTTTTGATTGGCGTGTTTCAAAAAATTTGGTCAAAATGGGGCCTTTATAGTGGAAGGAAAAAAAGGTCGACTAAAAAAGGCCGATAAACTTCTCGACATTTTTTTGAAAATCCCCTCTCCCAAGAGAAAATCTTAGACACGCCCCTGCTCTCGGATATTGTAATTTTTCTTTTAATTTATTTAAAAAATTAAAAGAAAACGCATTATGTACAAGTCTTCCACTGGTGTTATATTGCAAAGCTTTCAAACATTTTCTCGGATAAAATTGAGTTGATTTTTTAAATATTGTTTCCATATTGTTCCTAATTGGACTTCATGGTGTCCTACAATTTAATGACATACAATTTAACACCGTACATTTTAACACTTAGTCATTTCACTACATGTCATAAATTTAAATCGACAACAATATAACTCCTATTTTCCAGTTTAACACAGTACATTTTAACACCTAGTCATTTCACTATTGAAATTAATGCTGTATGAATTCCTTATCTTAACTCTTATCACACCAAAGTTAATCCTGCAATTAAAGCACGCACCATAATGAAAAACTCGGTTTATCTTAGTTATACATGTTAAAAGGAGGCTTCCTAATTTACTTAAGACACTTATTAACAAGTTTGTAATTTATTTTCAATTAAACTTTTCGCTAAACTTGATTACTTAAAAAAGCTGCTTGTGCTAATTCATAACAATTTGGCGTAAATATTCTGAAAAAAAATGAAATTCTGACAGTCACTTTATACTTTACCCAAGTGATAAACAAACGCAAACACAATAAACACATTATGATTGAGTCTTCTTTCGAGTTCACAGTTTCATCTAAAAACAAGCCAATGCTTATAGCGTCCGGCCACGAGTTTTAATTCAAGCGAAAAAATAAGTTTACAGAAAACTGGATTTGCTCAAAATATCAAACACATACATGTCGAGCAACTGCCATTACTGAAAATAACGAATTAATCGAGACGCGTGGGGAGCATAACCACGACATTTCAGCGGGAAAATTGGAGGCCCGAAATGTCATTAAGCATATAAAAGATCTCGGCGAGAGATTTACCCCGACTGTTGCAGTTGCCAGTGCGGTGTTGCCAATTACAAACTAATTGGCCACTCAGTTTGCCCTCCCAAGTAAAGACAAACTGATCCGAACGGCTGCGCGCACTCGTAAGCAGCTAGATGTAAATATGCCGCCCATCCCCGTTGCGCGAAATTTCGAGATCCTTGAAATTTTTGAAAAGTTTATCCGTTATGACAGTAGATCAAATGATCATGAGCGAATCATTTTGTGCAGCGACCCCGAAATGCTGAGAGTTCTGGAGAAGTCATCTTTCTGGTTAGCCGATGGAACTTTTAAAATTACTCCAAAAATGTTCTATCATTATATTCAATTCATGTTAGTGTATCTGGCATTGCGCCAGCTTGCATTTACGCCTTCCTTCCTAACAAAACCGAAAAAACCTACAATCACGTCTTGCAGGCGTTAATTGATTTAGCACCCAACTGTCGGCCTGAAAAAATTTTGTTAGATTTTGAGCAAGCTGCTCTTCAGTCCTTCCAAAAATCATTCCCCGAAGCACATTTATCGGTGTGTTTTTTCCATCTCTCCCAGAGTTACATGAGAAAAATTAATGAATTGAGTCTGAAAGTGACCTACGAAACGAATCACGATTTAGCGCTGGCTTTAAAAATGCCATCCCTTGCATTCGAAAAAAAAAGAAAAGATCGGCGATTCCTATGACATGATCGTTCAGGAAATTCAGAATGTATGCGACATTAATTTTTTAAAAGTTTTCTTGGGGAAACGTGTAGCGAGTTTTTACCTTGCGTTCGATCATTTTTTCATGAATGGAACCAAAAGGTATTTAACAAGCTTTATTTTGCTTCAATTTTTGGGATGTATTTTTTTAAAGTTATTTAAATTAAAATTGATATTTTCAAAAATCCGCTCCTATGTGATACGCCAATTCATTTTTCAAGAAAAAAATTCAGCTCAGCTAGGTAAAGAGAGATTAAAATAGGATCCAATAGAGGTCCTCGCGGAACATCAGTGTCAACTTTTAAGGTCTCAGAGGAAACGTTTATGATTTGTTTTATAAAATGTGTATGATGTAAAATCTACCCCGTCGTTTAAATTACGTATACCATCGATATCAAAGTTTTTTGCTTCGCTTTCAATGATTTTAAGTAATAATTAGGAATTCACTCTGTCAAATGCAGCTAAAAGGCAGAGGATGATAGAATCATTGTTTGACTTCTGTAAATTATGCGAGATCAGTTGATTAATTTCATCCAAGTCGACACTGTAGAATTTCTTTTGTGAACTGAGTTCGATCGAACAAGCAGATGTTTCTCAATAATATTGGAGAGGTTTGGATGTGTCAAAAGGTGGCAAAGAGAAAGTTTTTATCCAGTTTTCTGTGTTTTTTGTTTGTTTAATATTGTTTTGTCCATGATTACAATTTTTTGAAATGCATAATTTATGCATAGTGTAGCTTTAGGCTTGCGATTTGTTACATGCAAAGTTAGTGTGCATACCATCAGTTTGTTACATTCCAAATTATTACTAGCAAATGTGTGTCTATTTGTATTTTGTGCCACTTTTGCTGAATGGCATTGGCAGTTTATTAGCTATGTAGCTGCTTTATTCGTGACTAGTGTTTGCCGGTGGTTAAGCGTGCGCTGCTGAGTGATTTGAGACTCAAAATCTCTTGATTGCAGTAGGTTGTAGATCGAATCCTAGACTTAGCCGAAACTATAGCTGCTTTTTGTTGTGTTCTTGCTAGTGTTTGCGAAGCGAAGCTCTGCCTCTGTGTTGAAAATTTTGTGGCAAATTACATCCTGTGTTGCAATGATTTTGGATATACAATTTGTTGATAATGTAAGCCTGGTCGCAATGTTTGCGCACATAATTAGCCATGCTAACCTAAACTCTGAAACCCCAAAGGGCTGCCTCCCTTTTTCGGTTTAAATTACTCAGGAACATCAACTTTGCAAACTGAAAGAGTTGTTTATTAAGTTTATCGCAAGCATTAGGGTAATTATCCATCAACTAGAAAGAAAGAAAGAATTTATTTCTCCATTATATAATTACATCGTGCATCGAACAATACAATACACAAAAACTTTCATTAATTCAACAAAATCAATTTACGTTAAATTTATGAAAAGAAAAAATCCTGGAGAGGATAAGCGAAAGGCATACATGATGCTCTTTTGGAGCCTACTCTTGAGCATCATTACAATCAAAATTATTTAACGAATCAAAGATACATATTAAAGAAAGTAATACATATAATATTAAAACTTAAATAAATTACGTATTTCAAAGTTTTTTAAAAATTCGAAAAAGTGGCTGATCCTAGAGAACGAATAGCAACAAGACAATCAGAAATCCAGTCTTGTTGCCATTATCTGCACAACAATTGAAACAAGCAATAAATCACAAAGAGAAAAAATTATAAAATCAAAAAGAAAAACCATCATTATTTTTTGAGGAAAACTTCGTAATTCGTCAGGTCAAACTCAGAGGCCGGATAGCACAAAAAACAACCACTACAACCTTACAATCACTTATTTGCTCTTGAAACAGAAAGAAGAAAAAAAATAATGCTTCAGAGACCCATAGATTTAGCGAAATTTCGCAACCCAATTTTACACTTTTGTCAGCACCCAAATAGGGGTGAACATTATTTAAAAATGAAAAACTAATTATCGATATAAAATGGGGGAAGTTCTGAATTTCCCAAAGTAAAGTTAGTGCACAAAAATGAAACTTGCAACTGTTTTTGTTGCAAGTTTTTTTTCTATCCATAGTGCAATTTGCAGATGAGTTTTTCTCTGAATCATTTAGTATTTCGCGTTTGATGTTTTTTGTTCCTTTTAATTGTAGAACATATAATCACCGCATGTGGTGTATATGGGCTGAGTAGCTTGTTTGTTTTTAGCCCGTATATCGGAAGCAAAGCCATCCATCACCGCTTTCCCGTTCACTACCCTCCACCCCAATGTAGGTCACGTCAGGTACGGAGACCTGCGGCAGATCTCAGTGGCAGACACCCCTGGACTGATTGAGGGGGCGAGTGAGAATATTGGCCTGGGTCACCGCTTTCTCAAACATGTGGAGCGGACTAAGATGCTGGCATATGTGGCAGACGTAGAGGGTTTCCAGTTGAACCAGACTTCGCCCAGAAGGTGTGTAGTATTTGATCATCTGAGTAAACGCGCACCTTTTTAAGAATAATGATCGTAGTGGTACTCTCAGATAGGTCTTGATGATTTTTTGCTTGTGTTTTAGGGAAAAGTCTTCAAATTTGTTCACGATGCTCATTTTTGATTTTTCGTTGTTTGACTTTTGATGTTTTTTAAATTAGAAAGACGTTTTTTTCAACATCATTAAACATCTTTCAAAGAAAGACAATGACTAAGGAGAGGTTAGACGAAGGGCAAAATAAATACCCACTGAGAGTCTATCCTGGAAATTAATGACTATAATGTCGCTTGATTATAAATATATTAATAACTTTTTAAAATTACACTAGTAAGATGGTGAGCGTAGTGTTTTCATATAAACTTGGTTTTTTCCCATCTAACTCGCAAATAGAAGTGCTCATTTGGTGGCACTTCTGTTATAATCACGATCTGTAGCATTGGAAAATTCGTAGCATCTATTATCTGCTTTATTTGTGGCTACTGTTTGTCGATTGATAAGCGTACGTGGACGAGTAAGAAAATTGTGAGATTCCTTATCTCGAAGTCTTTGGTTCGAATCCGTGGTGTAGCAATTTTTTTAAACTAATTTGAGACTTATTTTTACTTTTTCCTATTTCACTTAACAGAGCTGCTTTTTTGCCTCATGCTTCATGCTTAACAGAGCCATG
Organism: Symsagittifera roscoffensis; assembly: GCF_963678635.1. Taxonomy (NCBI): domain Eukaryota; kingdom Metazoa; phylum Xenacoelomorpha; order Acoela; family Convolutidae; genus Symsagittifera; species Symsagittifera roscoffensis. The sequence goes on along the minus strand of NW_026970766.1, from coordinate 10,171 downwards.
TATATAGGTTCAGTTGAAAACATTCAAAAAAAGATTTAAATCTAGTTTTTTTTTGAAAAATTTTGAAATCTCAATCATTTTGATATTTGATGTAAAGAGTAATCTTAACTTACAACCTAGCTATTTTCAGAATTCGACGTTCGCAAAATACGACTTTTGCAGTTTCAAGTT
>NW_026970766.1:0-5000 GCF_963678635.1 Symsagittifera roscoffensis | reverse complement strand
ATAGAGAGAGAGAGAGAGAGAGAGAGAAAAAAAAAAAGAGAGAGAGAGAGAGAGAGAGAGAAAAAAAAAGAGAGAGAGAGAGAGAGAGAGAGAGAGAGGGAAAGAGCTCCTCATCTACGAAGACACAAAACTCGAGTATTGAAGAATTTCTTGAAAAAGTTTGTTGCAACCTTTTTGGGCGACTGAAATGTATACACATGTTATTTGTAGGTATGTACTGATGTATGTATGTTTGCATATGTGATTGTTTGATTGTTTGGAAACATGACTCTAACTGATTGAAACTTAAACTCAATTTCAATCAAAACTCTGAGCCTAATTGTTCCAGAACAATCTAAAATACTTCACCAGATATCTAGATGAACTATTTTATAAGTTTGTTGTGTATATCAGTACAAATTTTGTGTGCGTTTGTTCTTATGTTTATACATGTTTGTGTTAGCAATTGTAAATTTGTATGTTTCTACGTAATTAATGATATAAGAATGTGGTCAAAGAAACAATTTCAGACGCAAGACCATAATCAGAACCCAAATTATATTTCAAACTCATTGTACTAGTTGTCTTTATTTTTCTGGGTTAATGTATCATTCTTTAAAAGAACCAGTTTTTGTGAATCATCTCATGTTTTAGTCCATGTACCTAGAGATGTTTGCATTTGTGTATGTATGCATTGTTTGCGGATATGCATTGTCTGTAGGTCTTTCAAATGTTTTCTTGTACGTTTTTCAGAGTGCCTTCTTAATTATATCGTTAATGAACTAATTGGAGACGTGTATTTGTAACTGGATATAACTAAACAAATTCAAAATAATTATTGTCACTGTTTGTCTGGAAGACGCAGGGTTCCATCAAAAGTTATTTTAGCACCAATTTTGTACCAGACACATTGTATAGTTATTTGTTGGGTTAGCTTTGTATGTAAGTTTGTGTATTTGTATGTGCTTGAATAGTTCTGAAAAGTACTTAAATAGGTTTTAATTAGGTTTGTATCCAAAAAAATTCATGGTTGTTTTTCGTTATTCGCTTAACCATCAAACATAGTTTAAAAATTTGTGAAAACTTTTATAGAAACTGTAAATGAACAACACAGTCCAGATAATTCGTTTGTATGTAAGTACTTGTTCACGTATATGTATATAGTCATGTGTTTGAAAATATGTAATGTGCGTATGCGTATTTATATGTATTTGTAATTACTGCGATTTCATTTACATATTTGATAATGTTTTTATGTAGGCTTATTTATTCTTCTGTATAAGTTTTCAATCATTTATATGATCAAACAAACCCTTTTAGACGCTCAATTACCATATTGGTTGAAACCATCAAAAGAAATTCACAAGATATTTTACATGAACAACACTTGTAGCAAGTACTTTAAACATACATTTGTCTAGCTGTGTATAATTGTCTAGAGTTAGAGTTTATATAGCTGTTCCTTCAAGTACTTTTCACAACCTATTTATTAAATGCTATGTCTGTGTATTTATTTGTTTTTAAGTAATTAGATTGTTGTCTGTGTGTTTTAAATGGTAATTCGTCTATTATGCTTAACAAAACAATTTGAAACGTATAGCTGCTTGTTGAAAATTAGCTTATGTTTAAACTCTGAAACGTTTCTGTATCTGAGTTGTCTAGAAGGATGTAAAGTATAGCAGTAGAAATTATGCATTTGAAAACAAATGTGTGTGTTTGAGCATAAACTTTACTTGTATTTTTTGTGTATATGTTCATGTACAGAAGTTTATATCATGTAAGTTTACCTGTTTAGAAGTGTAACAAAAATTAAATTATAACGATAACTCGAATCATTCTAATTTTGATTCCGGATTTGTCAAGTAATTCTAGAAAAAATCACTGAATCAATTTATATGCGACGGGTGTAGTACATGCTGCATGTATGCTCCTCTGAACTAGTTATTCATTTTGTACAAGAGCATCAAGACCGTAAAAAAACTTCTTTGCGAGGCAAAAATTTGAGGCGTTTTTTTCAAATTAAGCATTTTTTCTAGAAGAAGTAAATTTTGGTTTCTGTGTTAATTCTGTTTTTTGGACTATCCATAAATGACTCATAAGTTGCAAATTGTGGATAACTTACTAAAGACTAATTTTGTTCATTGTATTGCTTTTTGTTTTTTATCAAGATTTGAAAATTTTTGCTGTTTGAAATTTCCAATAATCACAAAAAGTTATGAAACCAGATAAAAAACTGCAACTCAACTGTCACAACGAAGCAGCCCAAAACGCAAAAGAGACTTCAAAGTCTTTCACATAAGATCCAAGTGTAGCAGAGATTGTTCCACTCATGTCAATCTTTTCTCTTTGGGTGCAGTTGAAGTTTCTCCTCATCTGTTTTCGGGTGTCTGCTCACTGCATCAAAGACTTACTGGAGGCGAAGTTACAGGAGTCGAAGTAACTGCAAATGTGGTAAAAAGGGGGCGGAATTGGTGACTCAATTCCCCACGCCGACTCTAGTATCTCAATTTCCTGGAGAGATCCAAATTGACTATCTGATGGAGGAACGCACTCACAAAACCACTTAAACAGCAATTGTCACAGAGAGAAGAGTAAATCCACCCCTTCGATTACCATTAGTTTGGCTCTACCCGCTGAATCAGAAAATAATTTCCGTTAGTAAAAGTACAATTCTTCTCTGATACGTTTTCAAACCAAATTTTAAATGATTTAGGAATTTAATTGGAACAACTGTATGACCTATACTGATCCAATCGTGATTGTTTGGTTTCAATTGTTGTCTTTTGATGACTAGAAAATCTCCGTGACAAGTTTTATATAAAAAATCATGCGTTCATAAGGGGAATCAATCAAAAGTTTTACAAAAACTTTAAAATTCACTAGCATGAAATAACGAAGCAAAAATACTTGAGTTAAGCGGGATAAGATAAAAAACTAAGTGAATCAAATGCTTGTTTGCAGGCGCGTTGCTTCTGTGTTAAATACCAAGAATTATAAATAAAATAGCCTTTATATGTATTGTTCAGTGTAGTCCAGGATCGTTCTTTGTCTAAACTCTAATCCTATTAACTATTGTAGATGAAAGTTTGGCTTTAAACAAATTTGAGCCATGTTTATCTCTTCTTCAGTGGCTAATCTGTTTTATAGTTGTTTGTTTCCCTGTGTGCAACATAAATTTCTGATTTGATATAGATAACAGTTGCAAAATTCAAAAAAATGCCAAAGTGAAATCCTTTACAATTCAACCTGATATAGAGTGCTTCTGTGTTAAATAGCAAGAATTATAAATAAAATAGTCTTTATACATATTGTTCAGTACAATCCAGGATCATGCTGTCTAAATTTTGGTCCTCTTAACTATTGTATATAAAAGTTTAACTTAAAACAAATTTGAGCCATGTATATCTGGTCTTCAGCGGCTAATTTTTTATTTAGGTTTTCATTTCCATTTGTTCAACATAAATTTCTGATTTGATATAGATAAAGTTACACAAATTCAAAAAATTTCCAAATTGAAATCCTCTACAATTCAACCTGATATAAAGTTGCGGGCTTTGGTAATTTGCTGAGAAAAAAATGGGCTTAGGCGACGCTGTGTCTGATACGTATGAGTAAATATGTTTTGGTTATTGTGTTTAGATGTGTTTATATCTTCAGTAGTAAAACATTAGTTAGGAGAGTAGTTACAACTCAACCTAGCTATGGCTCCAGACTCGTTAGAAAAATCTCGAAAAATCTACTATGTAGAGTATCTGTACTATAATCAAACTGGATAATACATCACAGTTTTTTAGCAAACTAAAAATTTTATTACTTATTTGTATTGTGAGCATCTTGTGATGGAATTTGCACAAAACCGATAAGTTTGTGAAAAACCTTTTCAGTTTTTTTTTATATATACATGATTTTTATATTTAGATAGATCTACTGAGATGCTTATAAAAATAAAGGTCGTTTTGAATCTACTGAGATGCTTATAAAATTTGAATGTATTCTTAGATAATCAATTGTAGTACCGAAAAAATGATTGCTCAATTTCTAAACCGTTAAAATTGTAATAATTTAGTATACATTAATTGCTTCTTACTTTTTTCTCTAGTGTGATTTTTTTGTTGATCTGTTAATATGAAATTTGAATGCAATAAACATTTATTAGTTGATAACTACTTTGGTGAACTGACAAAACTTCTTAACTAATGCCTACTCATAAAAATGGATTTTGGAGTTTGAACTCAAACACTTGTTAGTGGATTTATTTTAAAAAAATTTTCTGGCCAAGACTTTTCAAGTTTTTTCAAAGGCGTGCTGGGAGATTTGTTTTCTCCTTTGCGGCAATCTTGATTTTGGTCCAGTCGACCAGAAAGAATTTGGGATTGAAAAGATGAATTGATTCTTTAGATATAATTTTAGGCTCATACATTTTTGCGTATTCTTCACACTAAAACACAATGAAATTAGAAAAAATTGAGATATACAAATAATTTGATTTCAAGTTACACTGAAATTGGTTTAAACTCCACTCATTTTTGAAAAAAAAACACTCACTTTTTGACGATCTGCGTAACATGAATTTCACAAAAATTCTGATGGGTAATCGTTTTTTCCGTAAATCTTTGGAGTCTCCTGAGAGTCTGACCAGTAACCTGAATTATTCGAGTTCTCATTTGAAAAAGTTTCTGTATAACTTTGGGTATCATTAGCCATACAACCGTCAACGTTAGGATTTCTGCAGCTCATTTTGAGAGTTACTTTTCGAAAGATTTCAAAATTATCCAATGATTTTTCAGCTGAGACGAAAATAGCCAGAAAGAATTCTAGAATGATCTAGAAATTTTTTGACGATAACAAAAATTTTCGTTGACCAAAATAGAAATTCAAAATCAGACATGCACAGAAACTATATGAAAAAACTTCAAGTTGTTTAAATTGTAATCAGTTTTTCAAGTAATTGTTGAACTTTGTAGGCTAAGAAAACGATTAGCTCGAATACATTCTAATTTCTTGTTATGCGCAATACCACC
>NW_026970765.1:0-15946 GCF_963678635.1 Symsagittifera roscoffensis | reverse complement strand
AATCGGAACGGGAGTGGATCATCGCTGAAGGATATGCCTTCGTGCGATAGGTTCATTGTACTAGGAGTTAATGGATCGCAGCATGTGGTTTTAATCTTCACACAAAATGCTCAGGAAAGCAAAATGATGTTGCGTTATTCCGATCATCTCTATCCTGGCCATGGGGTATACTTGGTTAACCCTCAGTTAATGAATTTCATTGGAGACAACACTGTGGTATGTTCGAAAAACCCTTTGATTCCTTTTGCTGAAGATGTTGCGCCCATAAATATTCTGCCGCCTTGTAACATGGAAAAACCTCACTATGCATTTTTCAATTTCACTACCAACAAAATGCACTTTGCTTCTGCTGCACCGATAGATTCAGTATGTAACGGCCGTTTCTGCGACAGTCAAAGCGAAAGAGCATCATGTGCTTGTGTTGCCGCAGACTCAAAAAAACACTGGGTAGTAGAATTTGTGTTCAGCTGCGACGAATTTAACGACATGTCGAGAGATGATGTTGTGTTTTCGTCAAAACGAACCACACAGTTCTTTGTTCTGCCGCATATACTGAGCCTGCCACTTTCGGATTTCGGCATTGACACTCCAATAATGGAAGACAATGTTAGCAGCTTGATATTTGAAGTGTTTTATTATTTTGACAAGAGTCCATAAGCTGTCAATTATCATTTTATGAAAATGCAACTTTAATTTGATACTGTAAAGATTGCATAAAAAAATTAAAGCCGTTTTTTAAAATAATTTTAATTCTAGCTATAATTAGATACTAGAGCTATGTGAGCTGATCAATGATGGTCAAGGCTTCAGGGTGAAGGGCTGGCTAAAACCTGCTTTGAATGAAGAGGGTGTCACTACAATGAATTTTACACTTCATGTATCTTCATTGGAGCCCGCAACTGCTCTCACCGATGCTCAGAAGGAACATATTTATGCAGGTTTTTTTTCTAGATTTGTGTTAAGTGTATTTACGTTCTTGATAACTTGATTGTTTTATTTTGTTTTCAATCTTCGTGAAACTCTGCGTTGAAACGCTTAGATTTCATGAAGTAAAAATGTTTGAAAGTCACATCATTAGTTGTTTAATTAGGCGCAAACTCCACAACCGAGCAAAATTTGGACTCCTAACCAATTGCACCAGCAACCGACCCACAAACAAAGAAACGAAGTCATAGCGCAACTAAAAATGATGGGATTGTTTACATTTTATGTCATGTTTACATAAATTTGAAATTTCTTTTTGTTTTGTGTGTAGCTGATAATTGCAATGCCCCTTAATTTGGTGTCTGCCGTTCTTTAGACGTTTCGATAACTTTGATTCAATTTAATCAAATTGTAAAGGAATGATCGTCTGAATACAATACTGGTTATACTTATATTGATTGTCATGTTTAAATTTCTCTGTCATCAAGCATGTATCTGTTTCAAAAATTGAATATTCAGTTTAACATTGAAGTTTTTCGGCCTTTAGTTAAAAATAATCATAAAACAGCATCTATATTTTTTAGCTGAGGCTAATCAAATTAAATCCATACCTGAAACATAATAAATGAATTGATAATTGCACTGATATAAATGTAATGAAGTATATTTAACCCTTACGTGCAAAATTAGTTTCAAGGAAGGTTTTCCTGAACATCTGGTGAATATCTTAACAAAATTAAACAAATTTCGAAACAAAGAAAGTTACGTGAATACAAAAAACACTGATTGAATACCCAACAAACTGAGTGTGATATTATTAACAAGACTGACTTTTCATTAAACACAAATTGAAAATAAGAAAAACAAAAGTATAAACATTGTAGCGTCGCAAAAAAAAACTGAGCTCAGCATTTCAATGAAAAAAATAAAAATTAATCATTTAAACAACTAAATTTTGAGAAACTTCATGAAGCTCTATGGGAACTTCGGGACGCTCTATGCTATTTTTGACTCGAACTTCATGCTCAAAACTAAACCCTCTCACTTCGCATTTTGACTCTCACCTTATTATATTCTCACCTCATCAAAAATTTTCTTGCACCGCAGGTAAAGGATTGACCTAGGTGGCCGTCCGCCTTCGGCGTCTTTGTTTAGTGAGTTTGGGGTAGGGGCCCCGAACGGCCAAAGAATTATAACGGTATGACTATTTGCTCGGAAAAAGTGCTGATCTCAAAATTGTCGGGATAGAATTCGATAAAAATTGGCATGCGGGCCTAAAATGCAATTCTAAGGATACACTTTTGCTCCGTTTTTCCAAAATTTTGTTATGCGTTGACTTATAGTGGGAAAAATGGGGAAAAACAGGGAAAAACCACGTTTTTTGGTAAAAATGGCTCAGTAACTCTATTTTGGTTAACAAATTGGGGTAAATTGATGAAGAATGGATGAAAGTAAACTGTTTTGGGAGCCCAATTATGTAGGTTTGGGAAAATTTGTTTTTCTTAAAAATTTGAGTTTTTTCAAAAACTGCAACAAAAATGATGGTTTTTTTGTAACTAAAAAGTTATTTTTTCCACTTTTCTCAAAATGTGTAAAATTTCAGCTTTAAACATGAAAACCATTCTGAACACGCTGAGAAAGTGTGTTTTAGTGAATCAAATTGATTGGAACAACTTCTCTTGACTTTTTGAAAAAAATTGATTTTTCACGTTTCTGACTCAACATTTTATATCAAAAAAACAAAAATTTTAAAAAGTGAGAAAAAATGAGTTTTGATGGCATATTTGAGCTTGCCATAGTCATTTTAGTAGTTATAGAGTATTTAATTGTCAAAATTGGATAAAAATTTTGGTTTTTACAACTTTTTTTTCTCTGGTAACTTACTACTACTTTACTACAAATAAAAATGGCCAAAGTCCGAAAAAAAGTCTTGTTTTCTGAAGTGGCCACCCCAATTGTTTCACTTTTTTGCATGTGACCTTACAAGGGACACTAAATATATATCTCAATTAGATCATTTTTCGGTCCTATAGGTTTGAAGACGACTTTACCCGATTTATCTACCTTTTTCAGTTAATCAAAAAGGTGTTTTTTTGCCTTTTCTCTAAATATGGAAATTTTACGGCTTTGTTCATGAAAACCAATCTGAACAGGTTTATATAATATAGGTTAGTGATTTAATGCAAATTGAACTACTTCTTATGACTTTTTGAAAAAAATGGATTTTTCACTTTTCTGACTCAAGTATTTTTATCAAATAAAAAAAAAGTTTTTTTTTGTCTATTGCTTCTAATCAATTTGAGACAAACTTAACTTTTTGGGACAAATTCCAAGTCTAATTCAACTATTAGTCACTATTGAAAGTCCACCTACTTGAAAATGAGCTCCAAGAAAAATATTAGGACTGTTTCCGAAAACTTGTTTTCGTTGAAACAGTCCTCTTCATGAGTCACTGAAAAATATAAGTTACTTTGTTTTAGAGTTCTCTAGAGACTGATCAGGTGTAGCTTCAGTCATTGAAAGTGTCATAAATCTTTTTTGACCATTACTGATCAGATACAGAACGTTTTGTCATGTTGCTTTTGTGACACCCTACAAAGTTCATCAGATACCGTTTCACAAGACATTCGAGCAGAAAAAGAGCACCCTTCGGGTGCTCTTTTTCTGCGAGTGCCACATGTCTTGAAGCTAATGGCCCCCAGGCCAATGCTGACGAATCAAGTCCATAACACCCATGCACCGCAGGTCACTGACCTATCTAGGTGGCCGTCCGCCTTCGGCGTCTTTGTTTAGTGAGTTTGGGGTAGGGGCCCCGAACGGCCAAAGAATTATAACGGTATGACTATTTGCTCGGAAAAAGTGCTGATCTCAAAATTGTCGGGATAGAATTTGATAAAAATTGGCATGCGGGCCTAAAATGCAATTCTAAGGATACACTTTTCCTCCGTTTTCCCAAAATTTTGTTATGCGTTGACTTATAGTGGGAAAAATGGGGAAAAACAGGGAAAAACCACGTTTTTTGGTAAAAATGGCTCAGTAACTCTATTTTGGTTAACAAATTGGGGTAATTTGATGAAGAATGGATGAAAGCAGATTGTGTTAGGAGCCCAATGATGTAGGAGTGGGAAAAAATTTCCTCTCAAAAATTTGAGTTTTTTCAAAAACTGCAACAAAAATGATGGTTTTTTTGTAACTAAAAAAGTGTTTTTTCCACTTTTTTCAAAAGGGGTAAAGTTTTGGCTTTAAACATGAAAAGCCTTCTGAACAGGTTCATTAAGTGTGTTTTAGTGAAACAAATTGATTGCAACAACTTTTTTTAACTTTTTGAAAAAAACTGGTTTTTCACATTTCTGACTCAACATTTAATATCAAAAAAAAAAAATTTTTTAAAAGTGAGAAAAAATGAGTTTTGATAGCATATTCGAGCTTGCCATATTCATTTTAGTAGGTATAGAGTATTTAAATGTCAAAATTGGATGAAAATTTTGGTTTTTATAACTTTTTTTCTCGGTTAGCTTTTTAATACTTTACTACAAATAAAAATGGCCAATTTCCGAAAAAAAGTCTTGTTTTTGGAAGTGGCCACCACAGTTGTTCCATTTTTTTTGCATGTGACCTTACAAGAACCTTGCAGATATACCTTAGTTAGATCTTTTTTCGAACCTATAGGTTTGAAGACGACTTTACTCGATTTATCTACGTTTTTCAGTTAACCAAAAAGAGGTTTTTTTGACTTTTTTCTAAATATGGAAATTTTACGGCTTTGGTCATGAAAGTCATTCTGAACAGGTTCATTTATTGTAGCCTACTTATTTATTCCAAATGGAACTACTTTTGATGAATTTTTGAAAAAAAGCGATTTTTCACGTTTCTGACTCAACTTTTTTTATCAAAACTTTTTTTTTCTTTTGCTTCTAATCAATTTGAGACAAACTTAACCTTTTTGGGACAAATTCCAAGTCCAATTCAGCTATAAGTCACCATTGAAAATCCACGTACTTGACAATGGGATCGAAAAAGAATATGAGGACTGTTTCCGAAAACTTGTTTTCGTTGGAACAGTCCTCTTCATGAGTCACTGAAAATATAAGTTACTTTGTTTTAAAGTTCTCTAGAGACTGATCAGGTGTAGATTCAGTAATTGAAAGTATGACAAAAATATGTTGACCATTACTAATCAGATACAGAAACTTTTGTGACGTTGCTTTTGTGATACCTTGCAAAGTCCATCATTTTCAACCGTTTCAACAGACTCTCGAGCAAAAAAGAGCAACCGAAGGGTGCTCTTTTTTGCGAGTGCCACATGTTTTGAAGCTAATGGCCCCCAGGCCAATGCTGACGAATCAAACACATAAAAATTTTGCACCGCTGGTAAAGGACACTGCTAGGTGGTCGTCGCGCTTCGGCGTCAGAGATACGGCGAGGCAAGGGTAGGGTCCCTGCCGGTTCTCGTTTCTTATAACCTTATACCCCTGTCGGCGGAATCGGGGCTGATCTCGAAAACGTTTCGTCAGAATTTCTTTAAAATTGGCATGCGGCTACAAAATGCAATTCTAAGGATACGATTGGACGCCGTTTGGCCAGAAAAACTCTATATGTTGACTTATGGCGGGAAATGGGGGGCAAAAACGGAAAAACAAAACACGATTTTTGGTTAAAATGACTCAATAACTCAATTTGAGTCCAAAAAATGGGATAGATTGTTTAGTATTGAATGAAAGAAGACTGTTTAGGGAGCCTAACTATATAGAAATTAGAATTACTTTATTTTTAAAATTTTTTTTTTTTCAGGACCGTCTCCTAATTTTTTGGTCATTTTTTTGGAAAATTTAACCAAAAAGGTGTTTTTTTCGCCTTTTCTCTAAATATGGAAATTTTATGGCTTTGATCATGCTAACACTTCTAAACAAGTCCACAGAGCGTGGCCTATTGATACAATTTGATTGGAACAACTTTTTTTAACTTTTTGATAAAAACTGATTTTTCACGTTTCTGACTCAACATTTTGTATCAAAAAATCGAAAATTTTAAAAAGTGAGAAAAAATGAGTTTTGATAGCATATTCGAGCTTGCCATAGTCATTTTAGTAGGTTTAGAGTATTTAATTGTCAAAATTGGATGAAAATTTTGGTTTTTACAACTTTTTTTTCTCTGGTAGCTTTTTACTACTTTACTACAAATAAAACTGGCCAAATTTCGAAAAGAAAAGACTTGTTTTCGGAAGTGGCTACCACAATTGTTGTAATTTTTTGCAAGCGACCTTACAAGGACACTACATGTATGCCCTAATTAATTCATTTTTGGATCCTATAGGTTTAAAGACGACTTTACCCGATTTATCTACCTTTTTGAGTTAACCAAAAACGTGTTTTTTTTACTTTTCTCTAAATATGGAAATTTACGGCTTTGGTCTTGAAAGCCATTCTGAACAGGTTCAAAAATTGTAGCCTAGTGATTCAATTCAATTGGAATTACATTTGATGAATTTTGAAAAAAAAAGAGATTTTTCACGTTTCTATTTCAACTATTTTTATCAAATAAAAAATATGTTTTTTTTTTCTATTGCTTCTAATCATTTTGAGACAAAATTAAGCTTTTAGGACCTAATTCAGGTCCAAATAGCCTACTTAAAACAACTAAAAGTCGATAAACTTAAAAACGAGATCAAAAATAAGTTAACAGGACTGTTTCCGAAAACTTGTTTTTGTTGAAACAGTCCTCTTCAAGAATCACAATGTTTTGCATTGTTAACTGATCAAGGCGCAGAGTGACTTGTCATTATAATCAGCCAGCAATGCAAGTTAGCGATCATGGCTAATAGTCTCAATGAGAAATGAAGAAGGAAAGATTATAAAATGTTAAACAAAATGTGGAGGTTAAGAAAATATTAATTGACTTACAGTTTTCGAGCAGAAAAGAGCACCCTTCGGGTGCTCTTTTTCTGCGAGTGCCACATGCCTTGAAGCCAATGGCCCCCAGGCCAAACTTCAAAACTTACATCCGCAAACACTAACGCACCGCAGGTCAAAGAGGGTGCTAGGTGGCCGCGTTCCAGCATTTCAAAAATTTTTTAGGTGGGGTAGGGCCCCCACCGGTACAAGTAATCTCCCTAAATTGGTCTTTAGAGAATTTTGACAAAAAAGTCGATTCTCGAAATTGTCAGGTTAGATTGGTCTAATTTTTTGCATGCGGCCCTAAAATGTCAAACGATTAGGGGTTTCCTTTTGTGATTTTTTGACCCAACAATTTTTAACAGGTGTTTGGGCTAATTTGGGCTTTTTGCCCAATTTGGGAAAAATTTTTATTTTGCTTAATTCTCAAAAATAAGTAAAAATTTTGATATTTTTATGAAATTAAGTCTAAATTTATCTTAGGAGTCCTATCTAACGAACTAATTATCATGGTGGTGGAGGTTTTTGAATCTGAGAAAATTGATTTTTTTGACTTTTTTTTTACCCAATTTTGACTACTCTTTCAAAATGAAAGCTTTTAACGAAAAAACTTGAAAACAATTTGCTATTTTAATTTAATTGAGCTTAAAGGGCATTGCTCTGGTTTTCTTAGCTAAAATGAAAAGTTTCAGCTAAAAATTGGCACTTTTTAAAAAAAATCATTTTTTTCAAAAAAATTTTAAGTTTTTGATTTCTTTTCAATTTCTTGTTCAGAAATAAAGTTAAAAAACGATTATTGAGTCAGAGTAAATTTTTTGTTTTCACCCTAATATACCTTATGTGGGAGTACTGTTTGTACTACTTTTAGGCCCTCATTCTTGTTTTTAGCCAAGATATTGCTTTCGGAATTCTGTGAAAAAAGTCGAAAAAACATGTTTTTTTGACCTTTCTCAAAATTTTAAAATAAGTGATCCACTTGTTGTTAGTCGCCAGATAAGGTCTCCAAAAACCTCGAAGACTCCAATAAACAGAGTGATGAGATTTTTTTAAAAATTTTTCAAAATTCGAATTTTTCGATTTTTTTTGAACTTTTCAGCTGAAAAATTATTCTAAGTATCGCCATTTGAAGAAGAAAAAAAGGTTAAAGTTCAAAATTTTCTTTCTTTTCTGGATTTTTTTTCTTCCAGGCGTGTTATCAAGCTAAAAATGGCTCATTCAGACTATCTGCTTAGCTTGTTTAGGTTCCAGTTTCTCAAGTTGGCTCAAAGGTGCCTTAAGTGGAGGCGACAAGGAAACATAGCCAGAATGAAAACTTCATAAAATCTACAATTTTCAACATTTTTTGGTAATTTAAAATGCTAGACCCACTAAGTTGGGTACGCTGAATCGTAATACGCAATTAATTTTTACTTTTTTTCATTTTGAAAATTACAAATTTTTTACTTTTTTAAAAAAAAAACATAATTTTTAATTTTTTTTTTAAAACATTTTACATCTATTGATGTTGTTTCTGCCAAAGTGTAATAAACGGCTAGAACAGGAATCTTCATTACTTAAGAACAGTGAGTGGTGCGAGGAAAACAAAAAAAAGTGATTCATTTCTCCCGATTTACAAAAGAAAAAAGAAAAAAACTGTTTTTAAATTCATTTGAAAACTTACAATTTTTCTCATCATTATCCCTTACTAGTTTTCACCAACCGCATTTGTAACCCCCTAACAACAGTTGTTCTTGGAAGCATTGATTAATAAAATCAATTTTTTAAAAATTTATACAGCTTCTCATGAGGAATTGAAAACAAGCATTAGTGAAAAAAACTTTGTGAAAAATTGAAAACAACTATCCGTTATCCTGGATCGAGGTAGGATGCTCACTCGGTCCCTCTGGGACCTGTAGAGGGAGCAGCCGTAACCGTAAATTGTACGCTTAAAATCTAAAATCAGCCTGATCGGAATTATGACATTAGCGGAGATCAAATAAGTTTTTGAAGTTGCGTTCTTATTTTGAACAATTTTTTTCTTTCCATTTCCTTCATTTTCCATTTTATTTTTGCCGAAATCAGTCTCACTGCATGCCCGGTATTAGCAAAAACTTGATTGTTTCACACTTTGATATCTTTGGTTTTTTTGGTGGTAGTTTCAGTTAAAATTTATCAGAATTTTTCTTTGAAAAATTTTCACCTGGCAAAATTAATTGAGCATTGGCATTTGCGCCCGAATGGCGCAAGGCTAATGTGAATGCGTAGAGTCCGACGTCTTTGCTTGAGGCCATGATATTGGCGCATGACCTTATTGTTTTGGTTTCAGAAAACACCAAAAACAAAAATAATCACGTGACCTTGAGGGTGCTAGGTGGCCGCGTTCCAGCATTACAAAATTTTTTGAGGTGGGGTAGGGGCCCCCACCGGTACAAGTAATATCCCTCAAATGGACTATAGAGAAATTTTGCAAAAAAGTCGATTCTCGAAATTGTCAGGTTAGATTGGTCTAATTTTTTGCATGCGGCCCTAAAATGTCAAACGAATAGGGGTTTCCTTTTGTGACTTTTTGACCCAACAATTTTTAACAGGTGTTTGGGCTAATTTGGGCTTTTTGCCCAATTTGGGAAAAGTTTTTATTTTGCTTAATTCTCGAAAATAAATAAAAATTTTGATATACTTATGAAAATACGTCTAAATTGATCTCAGTAGTCCTATCGAACGAACTAATCATCATGGCAGTGGAGGTTTTTCAATCTGAGAAAATTAATTTTTTTGACTTTTTTTTACCCATTTTTGAATACTTTTTCAAAATAAAAGCCTTTAACGAAAAAACTTGAAAATAATTTGCTTAATTAAATTATTTGAGCTTAAAGAACATTGCTCTGGCTTTCTTAGCTAAAATGAAAAGTTTCAGCTAAAATTTGGCACTTTTTCAAAACAATCGTTTTTTTCAAAAAAATTTTTAATTTTTGATTTTTTTACAATTTTTTGTTCAGAAATAAAGTTAAAAAACGATTTTTGAGTCAGAGTCAATTTTTTGTTTCCAACCTAATGTACTTTATGTGGGAGTACTGTTTGTACTAATTTTAGGCCCTCATTTTTGTTTTTAGCCAAGATATTGCTTTCGGAATTCTGTCAAAAAAATCGAAAAAACATGTTTTTTTGACCTTTCTCAAATTTTTATAATAAGTGATCCTTTTGTTGTTAGCCGCCAGATGAGATCTCCCAAAACCTCGAAGACTCCAATAAACAGACTGATGAGATTTTTTTAAATTTTTTTCAAAATTTGAATTTTTTGATTTTTTTTGAACTTTTCAGCTGAAAAATTATTCTAAGTATCGCCATTTGAAGAAGAAAAAAGGTTAAAGTTCAAAATTTTCTTTCTTTTCTGGAGTTTTGTTTTCTTCCAGGCGTGTTATCACCCTGAAAATGGCTCATTCAGACTATCTGTATAGCTTGTTTAGGTTCCAGTTTCTCAAGTTGGCTCAAAGGTGCCTTAAGTGGAGGCGACAAGGAAAAATAGCCAAAATGAAAACTTCATAAAATCTACAATTTTCAACATTTTTTGGTAATTTAAAATGCTATACCCACTAAGTTGGGTACGGTGAATTGTAATATGCATTTAATTTTTACTTTTTTTCAATTTTGAAAATTACAATTTTTTGATTTTTAAAAAAAAAAAACATAATTTTTAACTTTTTCTCTTTTTTAAAACATTTTACATCATATTGATGTTTTTTCTGCCAAAGTGTTATAAACGGCTAGAGCAGGAATCTTCATTTCTTAGGAACAGTGGGTGGTGCGAGGAAAACTTAAAAAAAACTGATTCATTTCTCCCGATTTACAAAAGAAAAAAAGAAAAAAAACAGTTTTTAAATTCATTTGAAAACTTACAATTTTTCTCATCATTATCCCTAACTAGTTTTCACCAACCGCATTTGTAACCGCCTAACATCAGTTGTTCTTGGAAGCATTGATTAAAAAAATCAATTTTTTAAAATTTATACAGCTTCTCATGAGGAATTGAAAACAAGCATTAGTGAAAAAATATTTTGTGAAAAATTTAAAACAACTATCCGTTATCCTGGATCGAGGTAGGATGCTCACTCGGTCCCTCTGGGACCTGTAGAGGGAGCAGCCGTAACCGTAAATTCTACGCTTAAAACCTGAAATCAGCCTGATCTGAATTATGAATTGAGCGGAGATCAAATAGGTTTTTGATGTTGCGTTCTTATTTTGAACAATTTTTTTCTTTCCATTTTCTACATTTTCTTTTTTATTTTCGCCAAAATCAGTCTCACTGCATGCCCGGTATTAGCCAAAACTGGATTGTTTCACACTTTGAAATCTTTGCGTTTTTTGGTGGTAGTTTAAATTAAAATTTATCAGAATTTTTCTTTAAAAAATTTTCACCTGGCAAAATTAATTGAGCATTGGCATTTGCGCCCTAAGGGCGCATTGCTAATGTGAATGCGTCGAGTCCGACGTCTTTGCTTGAGGCCATGATATTGGCGCATGACCTTATTGTTTTGGTTTCAGAAAATACCAAAAAAAAAATAAGTCACGTGACCTTGAGGGTGCTAGATTAATTAGTGCTGTCTGTTTTGCAGTCTGTTGGCTACGTGCAGTGCAGACGGCAGTGCGAGAGTGTGGACTACAACTGACTTCAACCTCCTCTTCACCCTCTCAGAAGACACCTCTAGTGGCAATGGCAGCAGCAGTGGTAATTGGTACTGGGACTGCGCTTTCACCAGGGACTCACTTCACCTACTCACTGGTAATAATGATTATGAAGTGATATCAAGCAGGGACGGACTTGGGGAGTGCGCGCCGAAAAAACGCTATTTTTTGTTTAAAAAAATTCTCAAAAACGCAGTTTTTGACCTTTTTCACAGAAAATGCCTGCGGCCCAGAAAATGATGTCAAAATGGGGTCCTTATAATTATTTGGGAGCGCTCTGAAAATCAATTTGGTCGACCTAAAAAAAGGTTGGCTAAATTTTTGAGTTGTTTTTGAAAATCCGCCCACCCCTCAAGAAAATCCTAGATCCTCCTTTGATTTCAAGTGAGATTTTATACAAATGATGTAAGCTGTCGTCACTTGAGAGAAAGAAAGAGAGAGCGAGCTCCTTCAAACTATTATCTAGCCTCATTTCAGGCGTCTAGGACGTTTTAAATTGATTTAAGTATCTATTTTTGAGTTAGATTTAGAAGTTACTTTTTACCAACTTAACCCGCGCAAACTTGTATTTAACCTATTTTTTTTTTTCAATTTGAGGATCTATGTACCACTCATGTTCGATTAGATTCGTCGTCATGTTTTTCGTGTCGCTAGGTAACTGGTAGCGATTGCTAAGACATAAAACTTGATTTCTAGAGGTGGTTTGAATTCCATTTTTTCCAAGCTTTGACTCATGGCTTATTTGCTTGGACTTTTGAAGCTCCCATTTGCCGTTTTTTTCTTTGATTGCGGCTAATGGTTTTTGTTTTTCAAAGCTCATTTTTATTCCTCAATTTTTTGAAGTTGAAAAGTTTTTTTTGTTTGCTTGCTTTCATTGACACTTCCAACTGTCTGTTGGCTGTGTTTATTTAAAACTCAGTGTTTTGACTGCAAGTAGTATGTTGTTAGTTGTGATACCTGATTTTGCGTAGAAACAAAAAAACTAAAACACTCGAAAACAAAGTTCGTCCTCATTTTTCAAATGGTCGGAACAAAAACTCCGTTCATTGACACTTAACCAAAATGAGTTTTTGAAGTCGTATCAGAATCAAAATAATCGCAAAAAAACTGATTATTTTGATCCTGATACGATTTCAAAAACTCATTTTGGTTAAATGTCAATGAACGGAGTTTTCGTTCTGACCATTTGAAAAATGAGGACGAACTTTGTTTTCGTGTGTTTTAGTTTTTTGTGCTCTACGCAAAATCAGGTACCACGACTAACGACATGAAATCAGGTAGATTCCAACGATATTAAAGAATTTAGAACAAATTTTCTGTCGAGAAAACCCGTTTTTTTTTAAAATTTTTGGTCTAATTTCAAGCTAATAAAAGCTTATTTATGCTTAATTTAAGCCGTGAAAAATTTGTTTTGCTCGAGTAAATTAAGTTTTAGGAGTTTTTAGTAACATTTTGGGAATCAAAAACTTCTGCAACATTTTTTATGATTTTTTTTTTCGTTTTTGTAGTCCTTTTTCTAAAAAACAGTTTTCCAATTGGCCTAGTTTACTATGACTGTAGAATGAGCTTAAGGTCTGTTTTTTCGCTCAGATCTTTTTATCACACCACGCAGAAAAAAAAACGACACTAATTTGAAAAAACTTTTTTTTTGTATTTTTTCAAGACTATGGTGGGGGAACATTCTGTGCTCTTTGCACAGCAACCGGCTATCTTTGTATTGCTTTTAGTTCAATTCAAAAGGAGTTGCTAAAAGGAAGGCAAAGGTCGCTCTCGAGTATTAAACAACATCTAATAAAAGTTCAACTGACGCGAAAAAAGTGCTAAGTAAAAAGCCCAGCGGAATATAAAGGTATTCTTGAGTGCACTTATCCAACTTTCTACTGACCATGTTTTAAATTATAATAATTTCTATTTCGTGATCACTAGAAGTGTTTAGTATCTTCCGATGGGCGCATCCGATGTTGGAATCTGAGCAACGGAAGTCTCAAACAGAAGTGGCCCCCATCCGAAGATCAGGACAAAGTCCATGTCAAGCAGCAGCCACAGCAGAGCACCTGCAAACCATTCACATGTCTAGCCTTCTTCGAACCCTCCTAGACTTCATTCCATTTCCCCCTTTTTTTCTAGTTCTAGGGCCCAAAGTCAAAGTTACTCCCAACGCTTTATGCGACTCTGGTTTTGATAATTCTCAACCAATCAGATTCAAGTATTATGATTTAACTATCAAACAGCAAAACGATCAAAATTGGGCTTTATAACAGAAAAGATTTTTTTTTTCAAATGTTTGTTATGTAGATTTTAAACCTATGCTTTGTTGATGTATACTTCGAAGCCTCGTGAATTTGAATAAAATATAGATTAATTTGTTTTATTTTTCAATTAAAATCTATTTTTTCTATTTATTTACTACCTTCGGAGAAATGATGAGAGAAAGCATATTTACTATTTTATTAGTATTATCGACGCCTAAGGCGACTGTGGAAACATTTTATGATTGATTGACGTAAAATGATGACAAAGTTTTACCAAAGGAGGTCAAATTGTGAGCACACCTCGGCCACGCTTTCTTAAATCTCCCATTGTTTTGATTACACTGGACTTTTTTCTAGCATTCTTTGAAATATATTCATCTGCTGTACAGTTTTTTTTTTTAGAAACTCAGAGAAACGGAAATTGTTACTTGTTTTTTTGAAAACAGAAGAGACAACTGATTTTTACTGCAACAGATTTGAGTCTACCTTATAACCTGGAAAAAATCATTCACATTTTCTGATGTTCGGAGGCCCTGGTTTCAGTTAATTTCGTGAGAAAAACAATTTATCTAAAAATGTTAAGCAAACAAAAACAGTTTTGTCTTCTGAATCTTAATTTTTTTGTGGTTTATGTTGAAATAATGATTTTTGTGGCTACTGATTGCAGAACATCTGGTGCTTTTTCGATTTGCTGATATTTACAATTGAATATAGAATTGTTTTTAATCATATTCCTTTGATTGATTACACAAGCGAAGCGTAGTGTATTTTTAACCTACGCCATAAGAATTTTTAAGAGTAATGATCGCAGTGTTTTTTTTCAGGAAGCTAGGGGTACCTTCAATTCAAATGTATGGGTTTAACCAATCTGAATAAATTTTCCTTATTTGGCATGTAGTCATGTCCAATCACATTTTAGGTTCCTTTCATGGAAATTTTTATAAAAAGCTGTTTTCAATCAGAAATAATTTTCCATTTAAGGGATTTTTGCATCTTGTTGTTTCCAATCACAAAAAAAAACGTTCAATTATGTTATGACTGTCGTATCCAATCAGATGAAAAATTAAATCTTACTGACTTAAATCCTTAAATAATCAAAATGAGTAAAATTAACCACGAAAGAAAACATTGCAAAAATAAATGGCCACAAGTTGTTTGCTGTAAAAATAGGAACAATTGCCAATATAAGTAACACAAGAAAAAAAAATTTAACAAGTAGCAATACTGCAAATTTTTTCTTGAAGTCAATTGAATTTTCTGTAATTAACTGCTGAACAATTGCTGATTGTCGAGAAGATAGTGAAGTTCTTCGCATAATTCTTTGATCTGACAGAAAAAGTTCTTTTATTTGAAATTTCATAAACAATAGAATTTCATGTTTCTCGTTTTTCAACCGTCGGAGTTTTTTGTACATTTTAACCAGCAGCTGCTGTAGTTAGAACTGAACGGAATTTTTAAAATGAACGCAAGCACAAATTGTCTGATTTTTTGAAAGTTTTTATATTTCACCATATGGAACCCGCTCCGGAGTTTCTTGGATAAAAATTGCTTATGATTGAAAAATGTTGTCATTATAATCCTTTTTGCTGCAATTTAAGACCACAAAATTGATTATTTTTTCAAATTAATCGATTATTTCCGTATAACAAAATCCATAATAATGTATTAAATAAAAATTGATTATAAATGATTATAAGCTCTATAACTCTTGCAAAATTTTAACATTTTTTGCTATACTGACGTTTTACTCAATTTCTAAACCTAATTATTTTAATATGGTCCCTCTTCCGATTACTGATCACCCCAATCTCCCCTCCCACCTCTTGTTTTACACAACCCAGCGCAATTGTTGATCGCCTCAACCCCCTATCCCCCTCCGCGTTAACACATCCTCTGAACAGGGATCAAGAACGCTAAGTTCTCAAGTTCTCAATGGAGCGAAAAGTTGGTCTTGGGTTTGTAAACTTAGGCGGGGGGGGAGGGGAGGGTCGCAAATGAAAAGTAAGCGTGAGCGTTTAATCGGCGATGGGGGGTAAAAAATGTGGGAGGGAGTTTGTAAACGAGGTGAGGGAGCAAATGAGGGGTGTGTACACGAGGGTACGTATATAAGTACGTGTAAGCAGGAAAGGGCCTGTAAAACTGAAGAAAAGTGTAAAAGTGGGGTGTCTCTTAGATTATCTCTTCGATTTGTTTGTTCCTTAGAAATAAAAATACTACATA